>NW_022261981.1:8219752-8224752 GCF_002021735.2 Oncorhynchus kisutch | reverse complement strand
GGGGTATTTAGAGGTGGGGTATTTAGAGGTGGGGTATTTAGAGAGGGTATTTAGAGAGGGTATTTAGAGGTGGGGTATTTAGAGGTGGGGTATTTAGAGGTGGGGTATTTAGAGGTGGGGTATTTAGAGAGGGTATTTAGAGGTGGGGTATGTAGAGGAGGGGTATTTAGAGAGGGTATTTAGAGAGGGTATTTAGAGGTGGGGTATGTAGAGGTGGGGTATTTAGAGAGGGTATTTAGAGGTGGGGTATGTAGATGAGGGGTATTTAGAGAGGGTATTTAGAGAGGGTATTTAGAGGTGGGGTATGTAGAGGTGGGGTATTTAGAGGTGTGGTATGTAGAGGTGGGGTATTCAGAGAGGGTATTTAGAGGTGGGGTATGTAGAGGTGGGGTATTTAGAGGTGGGGTATGTAGAGGTGGGGTATTTAGAGGTGGGGTATTTAGAGAGGGTATTTAGAGGTGGGGTATGTAGAGGTGGGGTATTTAGAGGTGGGGTATTTAGAGAGGGTATTTAGAGGTGCGGTATTTAGAGGTGGGGTATTTAGAGAGGGTATGTGGAGGTGGGGTATTTAGAGATGGTATTTAGAGAGGGTATTTAGAGGTGGGGTATGTAGAGGTGGGGTATTTAGAGAGGGTATTTAGAGGTTAGGTATGTAGAAGTGGGGTATTTAGAGGTGGGGTATTTAGAGAGGGCATTTAGAGGTGCGGTATGTAGAGGTGGGGTATGTAGAGGTGGGGCATTTAGAGGTGGGGTATTTAGAGGTGGGGTATTTAGAGGTGGGGTATTTAGAGAGGGTATTTAGAGGTGGGGTATGTAGAGGAGGGGTATTTAGAGAGGGTATTTAGAGAGGGTATTTAGAGGTGGGGTATGTAGAGGTGGGGTATTTAGAGGTGTGGTATGTAGAGGTGGGGTATTCAGAGAGGGTATTTAGAGGTGGGGTATGTAGAGGTGGGGTATTTAGAGAGGGTATTTAGAGGTGGGGTATTAGAGAGGGTATTTAGAGGTGCGGTATTTAGAGGTGGGGTATTTAGAGAGGGTATGTGGAGGTGGGGTATTTAGAGATGGTATTTAGAGAGGGTATTTAGAGGTGGGGTATGTAGAGGTGGGGTATTTAGAGAGGGTATTTAGAGGTTAGGTATGTAGAAGTGGGGTATTAGAGGTGGGGTATTTAGAGAGGGCATTTAGAGGTGCGGTATGTAGAGGTGGGGTATGTAGAGGTGGGGCATTTAGAGGTGGGGTATTTAGAGGTGGGGTATTTAGAGGTGGGGTATGTAGAGGTGGGGTATTTAGAGGTGGGGTTATTAGAGGTGGGTATTTAGAGGTGGGGTATTTAGAGGTGGGGTATGTAGAGGTGGGGTATTTAGAGGTGGGGTATTTAGAGGTGGGGTATGTAGAGGTGGGGTATTTAGAGGTGGGGTATTTAGAGGTGGGGTATGTAGAGGTGGGGTATTTAGAGGTGGGGTTATTAGAGGTGGGGTATTTAGAGGTGGGGTATTTAGAGGTGGGGTATTTAGAGAGGGCATTTAGAGATGGGGTATGTAGAGGTGGGGTATTTAGAGAGGGTATTTAGAGGTTAGGTATGTAGAGGTGGGGTATTTAGAGGTGGGGTATTTAGAGAGGGCATTTAGAGGTGGGGTATGTAGAGGTGGGGTATTTAGAGGTGGGGTATTTAGAGGTGGGGTATGTAGAGGTGGGGTATGTAGAGGTGGGGTATTTAGAGGTGGGGTATGTAGAGGTGGGGTATTTAGAGAGGGTATTTAGAGGTTAGGTATGTAGAGGTGGGGTATTTAGAGGTGGGGTATTTAGAGAGGGCATTTAGAGGTGGGGTATGTAGAGGTGGGGTATTTAGAGGTGGGGTATTTAGAGGTGGGGTATGTAGAGGTGGGGTATTTAGAGGTGGGGTATGTAGAGGTGGGGTATGTAGAGGTGGGGTATTTAGAGGTGGGGTATTTAGAGATGGGGTATGTAGAGGTGGGGTATTTAGAGGTGGGGTTATTAGAGGTGGGGTATTTAGAGGTGGGGTATTTAGAGAGGGCATTTAGAGGTGGGGTATGTAGAGGTGGGGTATTTAGAGAGGGTATTTAGAGGTTAGGTATGTAGAGGTGGGGTATTTAGAGGTGGGGTATTTAGAGAGGGCATTTAGAGGTGGGGTATGTAGAGGTGGGGCATTTAGAGGTGGGGTATGTAGAGGTGGGGTATTTAGAGGTGGGGTTATTAGAGGTGGGGTATTTAGAGGTGGGGTATGTAGAGGTGGGGTATTTAGAGGTGGGGTATTTAGAGGTGGGGTTATTAGAGGTGGGGTATTTAGAGGTGGGGTATTTAGAGGTGGGGTATTTAGAGGTGGGGTATTTAGAGCTTGGTACAACCATCACTGTGTAACTACAGTATAACTGAGTAATATAGCTATCTGTACAACCATCACTGTGTAACTACAGTATAACTGAGTAATATAGCTATCTGTACAACCATCACTGTCTATCTACAGTAGGATAAGTGCTATGTTAACAAAGTGCCAGATTCACATAGAGGAATGATTGCAATCAGCAACGCAAATCGTATATTTTCACAACACTCAAAACGTTGCAGTTAACCATTGCTTTTATTTTCATGAGGGTCATATTACGTTTAAATGTTTTTGCTTCTCTGAAAAGTATTTATTTTCAGAGCAAACAGCACTTTGAGAAGCTTGACGATATGCAGAGAGGCAGAGAAGCAGCCTGTGGGTCAATGCCTGTGGATTAGTGTGGGGGGTTATGAGGTACTGGGTTATGAGGTACTGGGTTATGAGGTACTGGGTTATGAGGTACTGGGTTATAAGGTACTGGGTTATGTGGTGTTGGGTTATGTGGTACTGGGTTATGTGGTGTTGGGTTATGAGGTACTGGGTTATGAGGTACTGGGTTATGAGGTACTGGGTTATGAGGTACTGGGTTGGTTATGAGGTACTGGTTATGAGGTACTGGGTTATAAGGTACTGGGTTATGAGGTACTGGGTTATGTGGTGTTGGGTTATGAGGTACTGGGTTATGAGGTACTGGGTTATGAGGTACTGGGTATGAGGTACTGGGTTATAAGGTACTGGGTTATGAGGTACTGGGTTATGTGGTGTTGGGTTATGAGTTACTGGGTTATGTGGTACTGGGTTATGTGGTACTGGGTTATTCGGTGTTGGTTTATGAGGTACTGGGTTATGAGGTACTGGGTTATGTGGTGTTGGGTTATGAGGTACTGGGTTATGTGGTGTTGGGTTATGAGGTACTGGGTTATGTGGTACTGGGTTATGTGGTACTGGGTTATGTGGTGTTGGGTTATGAGGTACTGGGTTATGAGGTACTGGGTTATGAGGGTACTGGGTTATTGGTGTTGGGTTATGTGGTACTGGGTTATGAGGTACTGGGTTATGAGGTACTGGGTTATGAGGGTACTGGGTTTTATGGAGTTGGCCTATGAGGTACTGGGTTATGAGGTACTGGTTTATGAGGTACTGGGTTATGAGGTACTGGTTTATGAGGTACTGGGTTATAAGGTACTGGGTTATGAGGTACTGGGTTAGGAGGTACTGGGTTATGAGGTACTGGGTTATGAGGTACTGGTTTATGAGGTACTGGGTTATGAGGTACTGGTTTATGAGGTACTGGGTTATGAGGTACTGGGTTATAAGGTACTGGGTTATGAGGTACTGGGTTATAAGGTACTGGGTAATGAGGTACTGGGTTATAAGGTACTGGGTTATGAGGTACTGAGTTATGAGGTGTTGGGTTATGAGGTACTGGGTTATGAGGTACTGGGTTATGAGGTACTGGGGTAACAGGTACTGGGTTATGAGGTACTCGGTTATGAGGTACTGGGGTATAAGGTACTGGGTTATGAGGTACTGGGTTATAAGGTACCGGGTTATGTGGTACTGGGTTATGAGGTACTGGGTTATAAGGTACTGGGTTATGAGGTACTGGGTTATGTGGTGTTGGGTTATGTGGTACTGGGTTATGAGGGTACTGGGTTATGAGGTACTGGGTTATGAGGTACTGGGTTATGTGGTACTGGGTTATAAGGTACTGGGTTATGTGGTACTGGTTATGAGGTACTGGGTTATAAGGTACGGGGGTAATGAGGTACTGGGTTATAAGGTACTGGGTTATGAGGTACTGGGTTATGAGGTGTTGGGTTATGAGGTACTGGGGTATGAGGTACTGGGTTATGAGGTACTGGGTTATGAGGTACTGGGGTATAAGGTACTGGGTTATGAGGTACTGGGTTATAAGGTACTGGGTTATGAGGTACTGGGTTATGTGGTACTGGGTTATGAGGTACTGGGTTATAAGGTACTGGGTTATGAGGTACTGGGGTACTGGGGTATAAGGTACTGGGTTATGTGGTAGTGTGTTATGAGGTACTGGGGTATAAGGTACTGGGTTATGAGGTACTGGGTTATGAGGTACTGGGGTATAAGGTACTGGGTTATGAGGTACTGGGTTATAAGGTACTGGGTTATGAGGTACTGGGTTATGTGGTACTGGGTTATGAGGTAATGGGTTATGAGGTACTGGGTAATAAGGTACTGGGTTATGAGGTACTGGGTTATGTGGTACTGGGTTATGAGGTACTGGGTTATAAGGTACTGGGTTATGAGGTACTGGGGTATAAGGTACTGGGATATGAGGTACTGGGGTATAAGGTACTGGGTTATGAGGTACTGGGTTATGAGGTAATGGGTTATGAGGTAATGGGTTATAAGGTACTGGGTTATGAGGTAATGGGTTATAAGGTACTGGGTTATGAGGTACTAGGGTACATGGAGTTGGGTTCTGTGGTGCAGACCAGGGTTCTATGGTGCAGACCAGGGTTCTATGGTGCAGACCAGGGTTCTGTGGTGCAGACCAGGGTTCTGTGGTACAGACCAGGGTTATGTGGTACAGACCAGGGTTATATGGTGCAGACCAGGGTTATATGGTGCAGACCAGGGTTCTGTAGTGCAGACCAGGGTTCTGTGGTGCTGGGTG
>NW_022261981.1:8177252-8217252 GCF_002021735.2 Oncorhynchus kisutch | reverse complement strand
GATGTTTCTAGAGACAATATCTCTCTCTTCATCACTCAATACCTAGGTTTACCTCCACTGTATTCACATCCTACCATACATTTGTCTGTACATTATACCTTGATGCTATTTTATCGCCCCCAGAAACCTCCTTTTACTCTATGTTCCAGACGTTCTAGACGACCAATTCTCATAGCTTTTAGCCGTACCCTTATTCTACTCCTCCTATGTTCCTCTGGCGATGTAGAGGTGAATCCAGGCCCTGCAGTGCCTAGCTCCACTCCTATTCCCCAGGCGCTCTCTTTTGACGACTTCTGTAACCGTAATAGCCTTGGTTTCATGCATGTTAACATTAGAAGCCTCCTCCCTAAGTTTGTTCTATTCACTGCTTTAGCACACTCTGCCAACCCGGATGTTCTAGCTGTGTCTGAATCCTGGCTTAGGAAGACCACCAAAAACTCAGACATTTTAATTCCAAACTACAACATTTTCAGACAAGATAGAACTGCCAAAGGGGGCGGTGTTGCAATCTACTGCAAAGATAGCCTGCAGAGTTCTGTCCTACTATCCAGGTCTGTACCCAAACAATTCGAACTTCTACTTTTAAAAATCCACCTCTCTAAAAACAAGTCTCTCACCGTTGCCGCCTGCTATAGACCACCCTCTGCCCCCAGCTGTGCTCTGGACACCATATGTGAACTGATTGCCCCCCATCTATCTTCAGAGTTCGTGCTGCTAGGCGACCTAAACTGGAACATGCTTAACACCCCAGCCATCCTACAATCTAAACTTGATGCCCTCAATCTCACACAAATAATCAATGAACCTACCAGGTACCTCCCCAAAACCTTAAACACGGGCACCCTCATAGATATCATCCTAACCAACTTCCCCTCTAAATACACCTCTGCTGTCTTCAACCAAGATCTCAGCGATCACTGCCTCATTGCCTGCATCCGTAATGGGTCAGCGGTCAAACGACCTCCACTCATCACTGTAAAACGCTCCCTGAAACACTTCTGCGAGCAGGCCTTTCTAATCGACCTGGCCGGGGTATCCTGGAAGGATATTGATCTCATCCCGTCAGTAGAGGATGCCTGGATATTTTTTTTAAATGCCTTCCTAACCATCTTAAATAAACATGCCCCATTTAAGAAATTTAGAACCAGGAACAGATATAGCCCTTGGTTCTCCCCAGACCTGACTGCCCTTAACCAACACAAAAACATCCTATGGCGTTCTGCATTAGCATCGAACAGCCCCCGTGATATGCAGCTGTTCAGGGAAGCTAGAAATCATTATACACAGGCAGTTAGAAAAGCCAAGGCTAGCTTTTTCAAGCAGAAATTTGCTTCCTGCAACACTAACTCAAAAAAGTTCTGGTACACTGTAAAGTCCATGGAGAATAAGAACACCTCCTCCCAGCTGCCCACTGCACTGAAGATAGGAAACACTGTCACCACTGATAAATCCACCATAATTGAGAATTTCAATAAGCATTTTTCTACGGCTGGCCATGCTTTCCACCTGGCTACTCCTACCCCGGACAACAGCACTGCACCCCCAACAGCAACTCGCCCAAGCCTTCCCCATTTCTCCTTCTCCCAAATCCATTCAGCTGATGTTCTGAAAGAGCTGCAAAATCTGGACCCCTACAAATCAGCCGGGCTAGACAATCTGGACCCTTTCTTCCTAAAATTATCTGCCGAAATTGTTGCCACTCCTATTACTAGCCTGTTCAACCTCTCTTTCGTGTCGTCTGAGATTCCCAAAGATTGGAAAGCAGCTGCGGTCATCCCCCTCTTCAAAGGGGGGGACACTCTTGACCCAAACTGCTACAGACCTATATCTATCCTACCGTGCCTTTCTAAGGTCTTCGAAAGCCAAGTCAACAAACAGATTACCGACCATTTCGAATCTCACCATACCTTCTCTGCTATGCAATCCGGTTTCAGAGCTGGTCATGGGTGCACCTCAGCCACGCTCAAGGTCCTAAACGATATCTTAACCGCCATCGATAAGAAACATTACTGTGCAGCCGTATTCATTGATCTGGCCAAGGCTTTCGACTCTGTCAATCACCATATCCTCATCGGCAGACTCGACAGCCTTGGTTTCTCAAATGATTGCCTCGCCTGGTTCACCAACTACTTCTCTGATAGAGTTCAGTGTGTCAAATCGGAGGGTCTGCTGTCCGGACCTCTGGCAGTCTCTATGGGGGTGCCACAGGGTTCAATTCTTGGACCGACTCTCTTCTCTGTATACATCAATGAGGTCGCTCTTGCTGCTGGTGAGTCCCTGATCCACCTCTACGCAGACGACACCATTCTGTATACTTCCGGCCCTTCTTTGGACACTGTGTTAACAACCCTCCAGGCAAGCTTCAATGCCATACAACTCTCCTTCCGTGGCCTCCAATTGCTCTTAAATACAAGTAAAACTAAATGCATGCTCTTCAACCGATCGCTACCTGCACCTACCCGCCTGTCCAACATCACTACTCTGGACGGCTCTGACTTAGAATACGTGGACAACTACAAATACTTAGGTGTCTGGTTAGACTGTAAACTCTCCTTCCAGACCCATATCAAACATCTCCAATCCAAAGTTAAATCTAGAATTGGCTTCCTATTTCGCAACAAAGCATCCTTCACTCATGCTGCCAAACATACCCTTGTAAAACTGACCATCCTACCAATCCTCGACTTTGGCGATGTCATTTACAAAATAGCCTCCAATACCCTACTCAACAAATTGGATGCAGTCTATCACAGTGCAATCCATTTTATCACCAAAGCCCCATATACTACCCACCATTGCGACCTGTACGCTCTCGTTGGCTGGCCCTCGCTTCATACTCGTCGCCAAACCCACTGGCTCCATGTCATCTACAAGACCCTGCTAGGTAAAGTCCCCCCTTATCTCAGCTCGCTGGTCACCATAGCATCTCCCACCTGTAGCACACGCTCCAGCAGGTATATCTCTCTAGTCACCCCCAAAACCAATTCTTTCTTTGGCCGCCTCTCCTTCCAGTTCTCTGCTGCCAATGACTGGAACGAACTACAAAAATCTCTGAAACTGGAAACACTTATCTCCCTCACTAGCTTTAAGCACCAACTGTCAGAGCAGCTCACAGATTACTGCACCTGTACATAGCCCACCTATAATTTAGCCCAAACAACTACCTCTTTCCCAACTGTATTTAATTTTAATTTATTTATTTATTTTGCTCCTTTGCACCCCATTATTTTTTATTTCTACTTTGCACATTCTTCCATTGCAAAACTACCATTCCAGTATTTTACTTGCTATATTGTATTTACTTTGCCATCATGGCCTTTTTTGCCTTTACCTCCCTTCTCACCTCACATTGTATATAGACTTGTTTATACTGCATTATTGACTGTATGTTTGTTTTTACTCCATGTGTAACTCTGTGTCGTTTTATCTGTCGAACTGCTTTGCTTTATCTTGGCCAGGTCGCAATTGTAAATGAGAACTTGTTCTCAACTTGCCTACCTGGTTAAATAAAGGTAAAATAAATAAATAAATAAAAATTATTATTTATTTATTATTATTATTATTATTTATTTATTATTATTATTATTATTTATTTATTATTATTATTATTATTATGTATTTATTATTATTATTATTATTTATTTATTATTATTATTATTATTTATTATTATTATTATTATTATTATTATTATTATTATTTATTTATTATTATTATTATTATTATTTATTTATTATTATTATTATTATTATTTATTATTATTATTATTTATTTATTTATTATTATTATTATTATTATTATTATTTATTTATTATTATTATTATTATTATTATTATTTATTATTATTATTATTATTATTTATTTTTTAAATTTATTATTATTATTATTATTATTATTATTATTTATTCTATTTTGTTTTGAACTGTACTGTTTTGCAAACTCGTAAACAAAACACCTGAGGTAATTACATGTGTTTTCTCTGGCATGAAACCCCTCACCCTGAAGCTGTAGTCGTAGCGTAAGCATGAGCTCACAATGTTATTTGACCTCTAACAACCTCTTTAAAAAAACACACACAAAAATAACAAATCAAGTGATTTACATATAATTCGTTTGTGTGTGTGTGTGTGTGTGTGTGTGTGTGTGTGTGTGTGTGTGTGTGTGTGTGTGTGTGTGTGTGTGTGTGTGTGTGTGTGTGTGTGTGTGTGTGTGTGTGTGTGTGTGTTTGTGTGTGTGTGTTTGTTTTGTTTTAGCTAATCACAACCATACATGACCCGTTGGGATTTTTTTTTTTTTTTAAGAACAGGGAAATAAATCCCTCTTAGTTTAATATAATTATTATTTATTTTTTGTTTGTTGCCCGGGGGATGGCAACTTTTGGCTTCTAAAACCTCCTGAGCTCAATGGGCTGATAATCCTGCACCAAAACACAGACAGGTGTACTAATGGGTTGTTTTGGGTGTTTTGAATGGAAATGGTCTATGTATTTCAACATATAGTCATTTCGGGAAAGAACATCCAGTCCTCAATCACATAATATCACTACTTCTGATTAGGTGAGGCCAAGTGAGCCTAAACAGAATCTGGAAAGGAGGGGGTAGGAGGGGAGGTAGAGAGGAGGGGGATGAGAGGAGGTGGAGAGGAGGTGGAGAGGTCGAGGGAGAGAGGAGGGGTAGAGGAGTTGGATGAGGTGGAGGGAGAGAGGAGGTGGGAGAGGAGGTGGAGGGAGAGAGTAGGTGGGAGAGGAGGGGGAGAGGAGGAGGTGGAGAGGAGGCGGATGAGGTAGAGGGAGAGAGGAGGGAAAGAGGAGGTGGGAGAGGAGGGAAAGAGGAGGGGTAGAGGAGTTGGATGAGGTGGAGGGAGAGAGGAGGTGGGAGAGGAGATGGAGAGGAGGTGGAGAGGTCGAGGGAGAGAGGAGGGGTAGAGGAGTTGGATGAGGTGGAGGGAGAGAGGAGGTGGGAGAGGAGGTGGAGGGAGAGAGTAGGTGGGAGAGGAGGGGGAGGGGAGGTGGAGAGGAGGTGGATGAGATAGAGGGAGAGAGGAGGGAAAGAGGAGGTGGGAGAGGAGGGAAAGAGGAGGGGTAGAGGAGTTGGATGAGGTGGAGGGAGAGAGGAGGTGGGAGAGGAGGTGGAGGCAGAGAGTAGGTGGGAGAGGAGGGGGAGAGGAGGTGGAGAGGAGGTGGATGAGGTAGAGGGAGAGAGGAGGGAAAGAGGAGGTGGGAGAGGAGGGAAAGAGGAGGGGTAGAGGAGTTGGATGAGGTGGAGGGAGAGAGGAGGTGGGAGAGGAGGGGGAGAGGAGGTGGGAGAGGAGGTGAGAGGAGGTGGGAAAGGAGGGGAGAGGAGGTGGAGGGAGAGAGGAGGTGGGAGAGGAGGGAGAGAGGAGGTGGGAGAGGAGGGAGAGGAGGTGGAGGGAGAGAGGAGGAGGTGAAGGGAGAGAGGGGGTAGAGGGAGAGAGAGAGGAGGGGGAGAGGAGGGAGAGGAGGTGGAGGGAGAGAGGAGGAGGTGAAGGGAGAGAGGAGGGAGGATGAAGAGAGGAGGGGAGAGGAGGGGAGGAAGACAGTGTAGCAGAAGTGATTAAACTGCTTAATTCACGTGACCTCTGAACCTCTCCTTGTCATGTGACTATTGATTTTCAATACTTGGATGGATCCATACCGGCCAAATGTTTAATGCAGCAGATTGGAGAGATTTTTCCCTAAATCACCTCTGTCCCTGTACGTAGCGGCTACAGCCCGGCAGGGCCTGGCGAAGAGCACCCGGCTCCCAGCTAATGAGTGAGACGTGCCAGCCTCCTAATGGAGCTGAGTAGTAGACAAACAGCCTAATCACCAGGACTTGAGGAGACCACCCTCCTCATCATCTCCATCCTCTTCCCTCCTGTCCCCATTGTCCACGGACCCCCTTTCTGTTTGGGGTTTTCTGAACGTCACCTGTCAAACAGTTACTGCAGGGTTAAGACAGGTTATTCAAGTGACCGCCGAGGCTCTTATCCTCTCTGAATGTGCTTGGGAAGGAATCGACTTGGGGATTCATTGAATGGATTTCCAATTCAATGGGTTTAATAATGGTATGCATTTTTCAACAACAACACCAAACCAATGAATCCCTGAAAAGTTGTTATTTCCTGGGGTGTCTAATTGTCTGTTTGTTGGAAAGAACAGAAGTAGGAACTTCCAGTGGCTTGCAGGTGTTGGGTAATATACACTGGTGACAAAGAGAGGAGATACACACTCAAACACCCAACAAGACAAACACACAACAAGACAAACACACAACAAGACAAACACACAACAAGACAAACACACAACAAGACACACACACAACAAGACAAACACACAACAAGACAAACACACAACAAGACAAACACACAACAAGACACACACACAACAAGACAAACACACAACAAGACAAACACACAACAAGACAAACACACAACAAGACAAACACACAACAAGACAAACACACAACAAGACAAACACACAACAAGACAAACACACAACAAGACAAACACACAACAAAACAAACACACAACAAGACAAACACACAACAAGATAAACACACAACAATACAATACCTGTTTAGTAGAGCCTCTTAGTGAAGTCCTGTTTTAACACAGCCCCTTATTGAAGTCCTGTTTAACACAGCCTCTTAGTGAAGTCCTGTTTAGTACAGCCTCTTAGTGAAGTCCTGTTTTAACACAGCCTCTTAGTGAAGTCCTGTTTAACACAGCCTCTTAGTGAAGTCCTGTTTAGTACAGCCTCTTAGTGAAGTCCTGTTTAGTACAGCCTCTTAGTGAAGTCTTGTACAACATAGCCTCTTAGTGAAGTCCTGTTTTAACACAGCCTCATAGTTAAGTCCTGTTTTAACACAGCCTCTTAGTGAAGTCCTGTTTAGTACAGCCTCTTAGTGAAGAACACAGATGCAGCTGAAAGTGAAAGTGTGTCAAGCCCTGGCCATAGAGATTTTTATTCTCTACTTTGGTTCGGCCAGGGTGTGACTAGGGTGGCATTCTAGTTTATTTATTTCTATGTTAGTGTGGTTCCCAATCAGAGGCAGCTGTCTATCGTTGTCTCTGATTGGGGATCATATATAAGTTGTCCTTTTTCGTTTGGGTTTTGTGGGTAGTTGTTTTCGATCGTTACAAAGTGTAATATGATGATGTAATGATCTGATCACAAGCCAGAGTCATGTCTGTCTCTGTAGAAAGGTATGTGTGTGTGTGTGTGTGCATGTGTGTGTGTGTGCGCGTGTGTGTGTGTGTGTGTGTGTGCATGTGTGTGTGTGTATGTGTGTATGTGTGTGTGTGTATGTGTGTGCATGTGTGTGTGTGTGTGCGTGCGCGTGTGTGTTTGTGTGTGTGTGTGTGTGTGTGTGCGTGTGCGTGTGCGTGCATGTGTGTGTGTGCGCGCACTAGTATGTACGTGTCTGTCTGTGTGAACTCAACTGGTGTCCTATAACAAGCCGTGCTCTAAGTGTCCTATAACAAGCCGTGCTCTAAGTGTCCTATAACAAGCCGTGCTCTAAGTGTCCTATAACAAGCCGTGCTCTAAGTGTCCTATAACAAGCCGTGCTCTAAGTGTCCTATAACAAGCCGTGCTCTAAGTGTCCTATAACAAGCCGTGCTCTAAGTGTCCTATAACAAGCCGTGCTCTAAGTGTCCTATAACAAGCCGTGCTCTAAGTGTCCTATAACAAGCCGTGCTCTAAGTGTCCTATAACAAGCCGTGCTCTAAGTGTCCTATAACAAGCCGTGCTCTAAGTGTCCTATAACAAGCCGTGCTCTAAGTGTCCTATAACAAGCCGTGCTCTAAGTGTCCTATAACAAGCCGTGCTCTAAGTGTCCTATAACAAGCCGTGCTCTAAGTGTCCTATAACAAGCCGTGCTCTAAGTGTCCTATAACAAGCCATGCTCTAAGTGTCCTATAACAAGCCGTGCTCTAAGTGTCCTATAACAAGCCGTGCTCTAAGTGTCCTATAACAAGCCGTGCTCTAAGTGTCCTATAACAAGCCGTGCTCTAAGTTCCTTTACAGTACTATTCCTGAGGCTTTTGAACTTTGAACTGTGCCCTGAACCCTAAACAGAAGGACAAGCCGAAACGACAGCGTCACTAAAACAAGCTGTATGAAATTGGTACAACAACGTTTAGCTAATAGCATCATTAGGCTCCTCTTGTGGGTCTGTGATGGCTTGGACACTGTGTTCTGTGTCTGCACTTATACGTCGACTAGCAGATTGCCTGAACAGGCGGACAGTTACCAGCTAGCTCAGCAGTGGCGGGTTGAAATCCACCATCTCTTCCTGTGGATTTACAGCTGACGCTTCTGCTACTTTAATTAGTTCTATAGCACACAGATGTTGCTTAAATGTAACCGCTAATGACTCTTGCAATAGAGCTTTAAGATTCCTGCCATATATTCACAGGCACATACATTTCTCGAGTGGCACAATTAAAGTGGAAATATTGGAAGGGTGTGTGAAGGAACCTTGGCAGGCTGAAGGAACCTTGGAAAGCTGTCCCTCTATTGGTCAGGATCTAATTCAACTGTGACAGCCTGTTGGACTCCTAGCCAATCTGTGGTTTGTCATAAATTTTGCCCGCCGAGTAAATGTGTTGTACTTCGTCGAGGTGGTGACTGCATACTATATAATATCTTCGATGTGGCCAAAAAAAGAGGTTTGAATACATCATTTTTTTGGACGATATTTTCTGGTACGCCGTATATGAATTTAGGCCAAAGTAAAAAAGCTGTTGGGTATGACCATATGTGTGATACATTATCACACAGAGTTGAGGGAAATACATCCTGTTGCAGCCAGACCATGTCAGTTTAATGCAGTCCTTTTGTCAACAACAACAACAGAAAATGCTTTCTGTGGGGCAGAGATTCAGAGTGAAGGTTTTTTGGGGGGGTGTGGCTTTCCCTCTGTTCTTCTGGTCATTTAGTGTGGAGTCAATCTGCGTCCCGAATGGCACCCAATTCACTATTTAGTGCACTATGTTTCACCTGGGCCCATAGGTCTCTGGTCAAATGTAGTGTACCTACCTTTAACTAAGACCCATAGGACTCTGGTCAAATGTAGTGTACACTACCTTTAACTAAGACCCATAGAGCTCTGGTCAAAAGCAGTGCACTATGTAGGGAATAGAGTGCCATTTTGGGAGGTAGCCTCTGTTGTTATGTTGTGGGGCCACTTCTCTTTCACTATGGCTCTGACCTCAACCTGACCCACCGACCCCTACACAGAAGGTTACCGGTAGCTGTCTCTTTCACTATGGCTCTGACCTCAACCTGACCCGCTGACCCCTACACAGAAGGTTAGAGGTCGCTTCTCTTTCACTATGGCTCTGACCTCAACCTGACCCACTGACCCCTGCACAGAAGGTTACTGGTAGCTTCTCTTTCCCTATGGCTCTGACCTCAACCTCACCCACTGACCCCTACACAGAAGTTTACCGGTAGCTTCTCTTTCACTATGGCTCTGACCTCAACCTGACCCACTGACCCCTACACAGAAGGTTACTGGTAGCTGTCTCTTTCACTCCGATTCCCTGTGGAGAATATGGTGTTTATTTTTTCATCCTAGCCATTGCTGGAGTTACTGGTGAGTCCAGACGTGATCAGATCTTCAATATTAATTTTTTAAAATGCTGATTGACAGACAGACAGTAAGATGGTATGTAAAACAAGGTCCTTCTGCCACCGAACAGGGCATAAAATAATGATAATATCTGCCATTTTGGCGGGACGCTTTAATCCAAAGTGACTGACGGTCCTACCTGAATACATTTGACATGTTTGGGTGGCCCAGGGACTCAAACCCACTATCCTGGTGTTACAAACACCATGTTCTACCGAGTCAAATACTGTAGATTTGCCTGATAAAAGAACTGTAGTTACCTGTATTTCTACCTGAAGGACAGACCACAATGGTGACAGAAACGGCATTAGACACGCTGCTTTGAAGGTCTCCCTGTACTTGGTGAAACCACGTGTGTTTTCTGACTACGAACTGTCAGTGTGTGTGTGTGTGTGTGTGTGTGTGTGTGTTGGTGTTGGTGTTGGTGTGTGTTTGTGTGTGTGTGTGTGTGTGTGTGTGTGTGTGTGTGTGTGTGTGTGTGTGTGTGTGTGTGTGTGTGTGTGTATGTGTGTGTGTGTGTGTGTGTGTGTGTGTGTGTGTGTGTGTGTGTGTGTGTGTGTGTGTGTGTGTGTGTGTGTTTGCGTAGGCGTAGTCTGTAAGAATCACCCCCAAGTACAGCATGTCTTTAATGTCCTTCTACACGCATCCACATGACTGATCACAACACAGGTGTAGTAGTCAGATGAGCTGTGATGTCAGGGTGTTTTACAGCAGAATCAGCACAAACTTGTACTTGCACATCATCACAAGAGCACCGCACTCTAAAGTCACCATCTGTCTTTTACTACAAAGTCCCCACAGTGTGATGCCGTCCGGTAAAGTATGTCTTCAGTCTGCTGGCTTTGTCACTGGGAGATACAGAGGACGTCTGACCACAAAATGTTCTCTTATAGGTTAGAGAGCAGGGCACTAACTGGAAGTTCCGATCACGGGGCACATGGACAAATTATACTTCTTCTTCTCCTCCTTCTTCTCCTTCTTCTTCTTCTTCTTCTTCTTCTTCCTCTTCTTCTTCTCCTTCTTCTTCTTCTCCTCCTTCTCCTTCTTCTTCTTCTCCTTCTTCTTCTTCTTCTTCTCCTTCTTCTTCTTCTTCCTCTTCTTCATCTCCTCCTTCTCCTTCTTCTTTTATTTTTCATCTCCTCCTTCTCCTTCTCCTTCTTCTTCTCCTTCTTCTTCTTCTTCTTCTTCTTCTTCCTCTTCTTCATCTCCTCCTTCTCCTTCTTCTTCTCATTTTTCATCTCCTCCTTCTCCTTCTTCTTCTTCTTCTTCTTCTTCTTCTTCTTCTCTTCTTCTTCTTCTTCTTCTTCTCCTGCTCCTCCTCCTCCTTCTCCTCTTTCTTCTTCTTCTTCTTCTTCTTCTTCTTCTTCTCCTTCTTCTTCTTCTTCTTCTTCTTCTTCTTATTCTTCTTCTTCTCCTCCTCCTTCTTCTTCTTACTCTCCTTCTTCTCCTTCTTCTTCTACTCCTTCGTCTCCTTCTCCTTCTCCTTCTCCTTCTCCTTCTCCTTCTCCTTCTCCTTCTCCTTCTCCTTCTCCTCCTCCTTCTCCTTCTTCTTCTTATTTTCATCTCCTCCTTCTCCTTCTTCTTCTTCTTCTTCTTCTTCTTCTCCTGCTCCTCCTCCTCCTTCTCCTCTTTCTTCTTCTTCTTCTTCTTCTTCTTCTTCTTCTCCTTCTTCTTCTTCTTCTTCTTCTCCTCCTCCTTCTTCTTCTTACTCTCCTTCTTCTCCTTCTTCTTCTACTCCTTCGTCTCCTTCTCCTTCTCCTTCTCCTTCTCCTTCTCCTTCTCCTTCTCCTTCTCCTTCTCCTTCTCCTTCTCCTTCTCCTTCTCCTTCTCCTTCTCCTTCTCCTTCTTCTTCTTACTCTCCTTCTTCTCCTTCTTCTTCTACTTCTTCTTCTTCTTCTTCTTCTTCTCCTTCTCCTTCTCCTTCTTCTTCTTACTCTCCTTCTTCTCCTTCTTCTTCTCCTTCTTATTCTCCTTCATCTTCATTCAAACTGAACATGAATATGTGATTTGTGTGAGCAGGTATTCAGTATCTGTATAGTAAACCACTGTATGAATAAGAACAGTATAGGTCGGGTATTACAGGGGCTGAATTGATGTGCTCCGACCAGATCATTTTACAGTAAGCCACTACTGCATGGTCTCTGGTTACAACCAGTATTAAAGGTTAATCTCTCTATTGTGATTCATTGTCACTTTAACATTTATATTCCGCTTAGTACATCTAGATTCCTTTTTTTCTGTCTCTTTAAGCTCCTCTTTTTTTTAACCTTCTCTGGCTTTATGACTTATGATCTCTTACACATTAAATTCACTGAATCAAGGTCTGTAACATAGCCTGTAACTTCCCTAAATGTCCTCTCTGATCCGTCACCATCCACTACCGTTGTTGCGTCCCAAATTGCATTCTATTCCGTATATAATGCACTACGTTTGACCAGAGCACCCATAGGGTCCATAGGGCTCTGGTCAAAAGCTAGCGCACTACGTAGGATACAGGGTATAATTTGGGACGCATATTCCCCAATCCATGTCTGAAGGTAGAAGCCGTCAGGAGTTATTTATTCAGTGAGCTGAGGAGATAGCAGTAAGCCTGCGTGGCTCTGAGTCTCTGGGAGGTCGATGGAGCACAGCTCAGGTGTCGCTGTATTCACAGCAGGCTTGTAGTGCCGGATCCTCAGACCAGAGGTGAGGCCATTACAATGTGGTGCATGTTAAGTCTATTTGAATGCATGTCTGTGTGTTGAGTTGACTTGGGTTAAGTGTGAAGAATGAATACAGGTGAAGTTAAACACCTCGCATGACAGTAGTTAACAGATTAATGATATGGAACGGCTGCAAAGCGTGTAGAACATACAATATATTTACCTTACTGTAAAATGTGTAGGACCTACATTATATTTTACCCTACTACAAAATGTGTTGAACATACAGTATATTTACCCTACTGCAAAATGTGTAGAACCTACAGTATATTTTACCCTACTGCAAAATGTGTAGAACCTACAGTATATTTTACCTTACTACAAAATGTGTAGAAGCTACAGTATGTTTTATCTTACTACAAAACGTGTAGAACCTACCGGTGATGTTTTCACTGTCAAAACCGGTTTGGCAAGTAATCTATTGTAATAAATCAAGAGGCCGAACTGATTTTCAGAACGATTGCAGAATTGATTGGACTAATGAATCATATCATTCCACCAATTACCCAGTGAGTAAAGAGCAACAATAGGCTATTGGAGGTCAGTCACCTGTGTGTCTGAAGGAGAAGTGATGTCCACACCTCCCCACTCTAACAGGGTAAATATACAGGAGGCAAACAAGAGAACCAATGGCTGTTGCTGTCTTGTATCGTTTATATGGAGTTTTAACCATCTACCTAATGCTAAAAAAACAAGCTGTAAATAATACTGTTACTCCCTGCCTATCAGAAATATTTTTTAAAGTTAACTAGGCAAACCAGTTAAGAACAAATTCTTATTTACAATGACGTCCTACCGGGGAACTTCCTTTTTCAGGGAGCAGAAAAACAGATTTTTATCTTGTCAGCTCTGAGATTCGAGCCAGCAACCTTTCAGTTACCGGCCAAAAGCGCTAACCACTCGGCTACCTGCCGCCCCCCCAAAAAACAACAGATACACAAACAAAACAAAAAAAGGGATCAAATTAAGATGCCACATCTGTAGCACACTGAGAGTTAGAACATTCTCCAATATCAAACGATTCCTCCTATCCCAACATGACTCTTTATAACTGAACCCTATTGAATCATATCAAACGATTCCTCCTATCCCAACATGCGCTTCACCCAACCACAGCAACATGACTCTTTATAACTGAACCCTATTGAATCATATCAAACGATTCCTCCTATCCCAACATGCGCTTCACCCAACCACAGCAACATGACTCTTTATAACTGAACCCTATTGGCTGTCTTTAAAGCATCATTTTTTTGTATTTTTTTATGTGATCATTAAATATGCATACGTCCTCAATCCATACCAGCTCGTAATCCGGGCCTGCAGCAGAAGTCATGGGTTAGCTCATGTAAACGCGATGCTGCACTCTCAAATCAAGTCACGGGGTCAAAGTGCAGAGCCGTGTGCAATCCAAAGACGAGCGAGGCTAGCAGGGAGCTGCTGCTAACCCCCCCCCCCCCCCCCCTGGCATCATTGCTGCTACCACAATTATTTCTGCCGTGACGGTGATTCACCCACCCATTTTCCACCGAACACCACCAAGTAGTGGGAGATAATATTGACGTAAACTTTAGTCTCCTGTTGT
Organism: Oncorhynchus kisutch; assembly: GCF_002021735.2. Lineage (NCBI taxonomy): Eukaryota > Metazoa > Chordata > Actinopteri > Salmoniformes > Salmonidae > Oncorhynchus > Oncorhynchus kisutch. The sequence continues at coordinate 8,203,329 of NW_022261981.1, read as the reverse complement.
AGAGAGCGTCGGTTTGAACACCGCTTCTTGTAATCGCTATACATCACAGAAGCCCTCCCTCTCAATATCACGCAGGCATGCAGTAAATCACAGCCGCGCAGGGTTCCCTGAGGAGAGTAGTCACTGGCAGTGCTGCTGCTGCCTTTCGTTGCGTAGATACAAGTATCTATTCTACTCCTCTGAAAATAGATGTTTATCTGTTGGCTTTTTTTTTAGAGCTAACAATCACATTGCAAAGAAGCCCCCTCCCCCAACCACCCCCCGCAAAAAAATGGCAGTATCTTGATCAATAAATATTCATATAGCCATGATTTGACAATAATAAAAACGTGATCCTAACATTGCATTTGTTATACATACCAAGTCAGAAGTCCTTCATACAAGCCCTATACAAGCCCTTCATACAAGCCCTTCAGAAAAGCCCTTCATACAAGCCCTATACAAGCCCTTCATACAAGCCCTATACAAGCCCTTCATACAAGCCCTATACAAGCCCTTCATACAAGCCCTATACAAGCCCTTCATACAAGCCCTTCATACAAGCCCTTCATACAAGCCCTTTACAAGGCCTTCATACCAGTCCTTCATACAAGCCCTTCATACAAGCCCTTCATACAAGCCCTTTACAAGGCCTTCATACCAGTCCTTCATACAAGCCCTTCCTACAAGCCCTTTACAAGTCCTTCATACAAGCCCTTCATACAAGCCCTTCATACAAGCCCTTCATACAAGCCCTTCATACAAGCCCTTTACAAGGCCTTCATACCAGTCCTTCATACAAGCCCTTCATACAAGCCCTTCATACAAGCCCTTTACAAGGCCTTCATACAAGCCCTTCATACAAGCCCTTCATACAAGCCCTTTACAAGGCCTTCATACAAGCCCCTCATACAAGCCCTTCATACAAGCCCTTCAAACGGTGAAAAACTCTACCATTGACAGCGTTAGTGTGCTAACTTTATGTAAATTAATATTCAGCTGGTTGTTATTCAATTCAATGTTGGAAAAGGGATATATTCCCTACAGAGGGAAAAATGTATTTTCTGTTGTTGTTGTTGTTGACGCTAATGTAATTTTGATGACTCTTGTGTAGTTAAAAAAAAGTTGCCTTACTTTGAAGTCACTTTTCCATCAATATCATAACATCATTGGATTACGTGACACAGGCGATAACATTTCTAATAAAATATTATAGTATAACGTTCATTTGTTACTGTGGCGCTGAACTGAAAGTAGTAAAATTCCAATTGGCTAATGTTCAGACAGTCCTTTGGCAATCTTTGCCCAGGCAACAGTGTGCCTCATGTCTCACTAACTATACTGGTGCAGATTTGATTTCTCTCTCTCTTTAAAGAGTGCTTATCCCCCCCCCCACACACATTCCGGGTTCATGGCATAATCTTTGTTTTTACAGTCCCAACTGTCGGTACCCATGGCAATCTCCACGTATGTCGAATGACTGTCTCCTGACTCCCACTGCCCCAGGATGTCTATCAAATGGCACCCTTATTCCCGATACGGGCCCTGGTTAAACGTAGGGCACTAGAAAGGGATTAGGATGCCATTTGGGACAGTGATACAGCCAGGCAGTAAGAGTACACCGTTTGTTCCCTGAGCCGCCTGGCCTTGGTCAGAGAAACACGGCAGGGCACCGCCTAATCATGCACACAGTCTCTAACCAGGAAGTTCACAAGCTGCCCCAGTCCCAGTCACACAGTTGTGTCTACAGAAAGACATCTCTCCAGTTAGATAAAGCCCTGATAGAGTTTCTGTTCTTAACGACTGTTCATTAGCGCTTCCTACTAACAGTTAGATAAAGCCCTGATAGAGTTTCCAACCTGTTCTTAACGACTGTTCATTAGCGCTTCCTACTAACAGTTAGATAAAGCCCTGATAGAGTTTCTGTTCTTTATGACTGTTCATTAGCGCTTCCTACTAACAGTTAGATAAAGCCCTGATAGAGTTTCAAACCTGTTCTTAACGACTGATCATTAGCGCTTCCTACTAACAGTTAGATAAAGCCCTGATAGAGTTTCTGTTCTTAACGACTGTTCATTAGCGCTTCCTACTAACAGTTAGATAAAGCCCTGATAGAGTTTTCAACCTGTTCTTAACGACTGTTCGTTAGCGCTTCCTACTAACAGTTAGATAAAGCCCTGATAGAGTTTCTGTTCTTAACGACTGTTCATTAGCGCTTCCTACTAACAGTTAGATAAAGCCCTGATAGAGTTTCAAACCTGTTCTTAACGACTGATCATTAGCGCTTCCTACTAACAGTTAGATAAAGCCCTGATAGAGTTTCTGTTCTTAACGACTGTTCATTAGCGCTTCCTACTAACAGTTAGATAAAGCCCTGATAGAGTTTTCAACCTGTTCTTAACGACTGTTCGTTAGCGCTTCCTACTAACAGTTAGATAAAGCCCTGATAGAGTTTCAAACCTGTTCTTAACGACTGTTCATTAGCGCTTCCTACTAACAGTTAGATAAAGCCCTGATAGAGTTTCAAACCTGTTCTTAATGACTGTTCATTAGCGCTTCCTACTAACAGTTAGATAAAGCCCTGATCGAGTTTCTGTTCTTAACGACTGTTCATTAGCGCTTCCTACTAACAGTTAGATAAAGCCCTGATAGAGTTTCAAACCTGTTCTTAACGACTGTTCATTAGCTCTTCCTACTAACAGTTAGATAAAGCCCTGATAGAGTTTCTGTTCTTAACGACTGTTCATTAGCGCTTCCTACTAACAGTTAGATAAAGCCCTGATAGAGTTTCCAACCTGTTCTTAACGACTGTTCATTAGCGCTTCCTACTAACAGTTAGATAAAGCCCTGATAGAGTTTATGTTCTTAACGACTGTTCATAAGCGCTTCCTACTAACAGTTAGATAAAGCCCTGATAGAGTTTCTGTTCTTAACGACTGTTCATTAGCGCTTCCTACTAACAGTTAGATAAAGCCCTGATAGAGTTTCAAACCTGTCCTTAACGACTGTTCATTAGCGCTTCCTACTAACAGTTAGATAAAGCCCTGATCGAGTTTCTGTTCTTAACGACTGTTCATTAGCGCTTCCTACTAACAGTTAGATAAAGCCCTGATAGAGTTTCGAACATGTTCTTAACGACTGTTCGTTAGCGCTTCCTACTAACAGTTAGATAAAGCCCTGATAGAGTTTCTGTTCTTAACGACTGTTCATTAGCGCTTCCTACTAACAGTTAGATAAAGCCCTGATAGAGTTTCCAACCTGTTCTTAACGACTGTTCATTAGCGCTTCCTACTAACAGTTAGATAAAGCCCTGATAGAGTTTCGAACCTGTTCTTAACGACTGTTCATTAGCGCTTCCTACTAACAGTTAGATAAAGCCCTGATAGAGTTTCCAACCTGTTCTTAATGACTGTTCATTAGCGCTTCCTACTAACAGTTAGATAAAGCCCTGATAGAGTTTCCAACCTGTTCTTAACGACTGCTCATTAGCGCTTCCTACTAACAGTTAGATAAAGCCCTGATAGAGTTTCTGTTCTTAAAGACTTTTCATTAGCGCTTCCTACTAACAGTTAGATAAAGCCCTGATAGAGTTTCGAACATGTTCTTATCGACTGTTCGTTAGCGCTTCCTACTAACAGTTAGATAAAGCCCTGATAGAGTTTCTGTTCTTAACGACTGTTCATTAGCGCTTCCTACTAACAGTTAGATAAAGCCCTGATAGAGTTTCTGTTCTTAACGACTGTTCATTAGCGCTTCCTACTAACAGTTAGATAAAGCCCTGATCGAGTTTCTGTTCTTAACGACTGTTCATTAGCGCTTCCTACTAACAGTTAGATAAAGCCCTGATAGAGTTTTGAACATGTTCTTAACGACTGTTCGTTAGCGCTTCCTACTAACAGTTAGATAAAGCCCTGATAGAGTTTCTGTTCTTAACGACTGTTCATTAGCGCTTCCTACTAACAGTTAGATAAAGCCCTGATAGAGTTTCCAACCTGTTCTTAACGACTGTTCATTAGCGCTTCCTACTAACAGTTAGATAAAGCCCTGATAGAGTTTCAAACCTGTTCTTAACGACTGATCATTAGCGCTTCCTACTAACAGTTAGATAAAGCCCTGATAGAGTTTCTGTTCTTAACGACTGTTCATTAGCGCTTCCTACTAACAGTTAGATAAAGCCCTGATAGAGTTTTCAACCTGTTCTTAACGACTGTTCGTTAGCGCTTCCTACTAACAGTTAGATAAAGCCCTGATAGAGTTTCAAACCTGTTCTTAACGACTGTTCATTAGCGCTTCCTACTAACAGTTAGATAAAGCCCTGATAGAGTTTCAAACCTGTTCTTAATGACTGTTCATTAGCGCTTCCTACTAACAGTTAGATAAAGCCCTGATCGAGTTTCTGTTCTTAACGACTGTTCATTAGCGCTTCCTACTAACAGTTAGATAAAGCCCTGATAGAGTTTCAAACCTGTTCTTAACGACTGTTCATTAGCTCTTCCTACTAACAGTTAGATAAAGCCCTGATAGAGTTTCTGTTCTTAACGACTGTTCATTAGCGCTTCCTACTAACAGTTAGATAAAGCCCTGATAGAGTTTCCAACCTGTTCTTAACGACTGTTCATTAGCGCTTCCTACTAACAGTTAGATAAAGCCCTGATAGAGTTTATGTTCTTAACGACTGTTCATAAGCGCTTCCTACTAACAGTTAGATAAAGCCCTGATAGAGTTTCTGTTCTTAACGACTGTTCATTAGCGCTTCCTACTAACAGTTAGATAAAGCCCTGATAGAGTTTCAAACCTGTCCTTAACGACTGTTCATTAGCGCTTCCTACTAACAGTTAGATAAAGCCCTGATCGAGTTTCTGTTCTTAACGACTGTTCATTAGCGCTTCCTACTAACAGTTAGATAAAGCCCTGATAGAGTTTCGAACATGTTCTTAACGACTGTTCGTTAGCGCTTCCTACTAACAGTTAGATAAAGCCCTGATAGAGTTTCTGTTCTTAACGACTGTTCATTAGCGCTTCCTACTAACAGTTAGATAAAGCCCTGATAGAGTTTCCAACCTGTTCTTAACGACTGTTCATTAGCGCTTCCTACTAACAGTTAGATAAAGCCCTGATAGAGTTTCGAACCTGTTCTTAACGACTGTTCATTAGCGCTTCCTACTAACAGTTAGATAAAGCCCTGATAGAGTTTCCAACCTGTTCTTAATGACTGTTCATTAGCGCTTCCTACTAACAGTTAGATAAAGCCCTGATAGAGTTTCCAACCTGTTCTTAACGACTGCTCATTAGCGCTTCCTACTAACAGTTAGATAAAGCCCTGATAGAGTTTCTGTTCTTAAAAACTTTTCATTAGCGCTTCCTACTAACAGTTAGATAAAGCCCTGATAGAGTTTCGAACATGTTCTTATCGACTGTTCGTTAGCGCTTCCTACTAACAGTTAGATAAAGCCCTGATAGAGTTTCTGTTCTTAACGACTGTTCATTAGCGCTTCCTACTAACAGTTAGATAAAGCCCTGATAGAGTTTCTGTTCTTAACGACTGTTCATTAGCGCTTCCTACTAACAGTTAGATAAAGCCCTGATCGAGTTTCTGTTCTTAACGACTGTTCATTAGCGCTTCCTACTAACAGTTAGATAAAGCCCTGATAGAGTTTTGAACATGTTCTTAACGACTGTTCGTTAGCGCTTCCTACTAACAGTTAGATAAAGCCCTGATAGAGTTTCTGTTCTTAACGACTGTTCATTAGCGCTTCCTACTAACAGTTAGATAAAGCCCTGATAGAGTTTCTGTTCTTAACGACTGTTCATTAGCGCTTCCTACTAACAGTTAGATAAAGCCCTGATAGAGTTTCGAACCTGTTCTTAACGACTGTTCATTAGCGCTTCCTACTAACAGTTAGATAAAGCCCTGATAGAGTTTCCAACCTGTTCTTAACGACTGTTCATTAGTTCTTCCTACTAACAGTTAGATAAAGCCCTGATAGAGTTTCTGTTCTTAAAGACTGTTCATTAGCGCTTCCTACTAACAGTTAGATAAAGCCCTGATAGAGTTTCTGTTCTTAACGACTGTTCATTAGCGCTTCCTACTAACAGTTAGATAAAGCCCTGATAGAGTTTCTGTTCTTAACGACTGTTCATTAGCGCTTCCTACTAACAGTTAGATAAAGCCCTGATAGAGTTTCAAACCTGTCCTTAACGACTGTTCATTAGCGCTTCCTACTAACAGTTAGATAAAGCCCTGATCGAGTTTCTGTTCTTAACGACTGTTCATTAGCGCTTCCTACTAACAGTTAGATAAAGCCCTGATAGAGTTTCGAACATGTTCTTAACGACTGTTCGTTAGCGCTTCCTACTAACAGTTAGATAAAGCCCTGATAGAGTTTCTGTTCTTAACGACTGTTCATTAGCGCTTCCTACTAACAGTTAGATAAAGCCCTGATAGAGTTTCCAACCTGTTCTTAACGACTGTTCATTAGCGCTTCCTACTAACAGTTAGATAAAGCCCTGATAGAGTTTCGAACCTGTTCTTAACGACTGTTCATTAGCGCTTCCTACTAACAGTCAGATATAGCCCTGATAGAGTTTCTAACCTGTTCTTAACGACTGTTCATTAGCGCTTCCTACTAACAGTTAGATAAAGCCCTGATAGAGTTTCCAACCTGTTCTTAACGACTGCTCATTAGCGCTTCCTACTAACAGTTAGATAAAGCCCTGATAGAGTTTCTGTTCTTAAAGACTTTTCATTAGCGCTTCCTACTAACAGTTAGATAAAGCCCTGATAGAGTTTCGAACATGTTCTTATCGACTGTTCGTTAGCGCTTCCTACTAACAGTTAGATAAAGCCCTGATAGAGTTTCTGTTCTTAACGACTGTTCATTAGCGCTTCCTACTAACAGTTAGATAAAGCCCTGATAGAGTTTCTGTTCTTAACGACTGTTCATTAGCGCTTCCTACTAACAGTTAGATAAAGCCCTGATAGAGTTTCGAACCTGTTCTTAACGACTGTTCATTAGCGCTTCCTACTAACAGTTAGATAAAGCCCTGATAGAGTTTCCAACCTGTTCTTAACGACTGTTCATTAGCGCTTCCTACTAACAGTTAGATAAAGCCCTGATAGAGTTTCTGTTCTTAAAGACTGTTCATTAGCGCTTCCTACTAACAGTTAGATAAAGCCCTGATAGAGTTTCTGTTCTTAACGACTGTTCATTAGCGCTTCCTACTAACAGTTAGATAAAGCCCTGATAGAGTTTCAAACCTGTTCTTAACGACTGTTCATTAGCGCTTCCTACTAACAGTTAGATAAAGCCCTGATAGAGTTTCTGTTCTTAACGACTGTTCATTAGCGCTTCCTACTAACAGTTAGATAAAGCCCTGATAGAGTTTCGAACATGTTCTTAACGACTGTTCGTTAGCGCTTCCTACTAACAGTTAGATAAAGCCCTGATAGAGTTTCTGTTCTTAACGACTGTTCATTAGCGCTTCCTACTAACAGTTAGATAAAGCCCTGATAGAGTTTCGAACCTGTTCTTAACGACTGTTCATTAGCGCTTCCTACTAACAGTTAGATAAAGCCCTGATAGAGTTTCTGTTCTTAACGACTGTTCATTAGCGCTTCCTACTAACAGTTAGATAAAGCCCTGATAGAGTTTCGAACCTGTTCTTAACGACTGTTCATTAGCGCTTCCTACTAACAGTTAGATAAAGCCCTGATAGAGTTTCTGTTCTTAACGACTGTTCATTAGCGCTTCCTACTAACAGTTAGATAAAGCCCTGATAGAGTTTCGAACATGTTCTTAACGACTGTTCGTTAGCGCTTCCTACTAACAGTTAGATAAAGCCCTGATAGAGTTTCTGTTCTTAACGACTGTTCATTAGCGCTTCCTACTAACAGTTAGATAAAGCCCTGATAGAGTTTCGAACCTGTTCTTAACGACTGTTCATTAGCGCTTCCTACTAACAGTTAGATAAAGCCCTGATAGAGTTTCTGTTCTTAACGACTGTTCATTAGCGCTTCCTACTAACAGTTAGATAAAGCCCTGATAGAGTTTCGACCCTGTTCTTAACGACTGTTCATTAGCGCTTCCTACTAACAGTTAGATAAAGCCCTGATAGAGTTTCCAACCTGTTCTTAACGACTGTTCATTAGCGCTTCCTACTAACAGTTAGATAAAGCCCTGATAGAGTTTCTGTTCTTAACGACTGTTCATTAGCGCTTCCTACTAACAGTTAGATAAAGCCCTGATAGAGTTTCGAACCTGTTCTTAACGACTGTTCATTAGCGCTTCCTACTAACAGTTGGATAAAGCCCTGATAGAGTTTCGAACCTGTTCTTAACGACTGTTCATTAGCGCTTCCTACTAACAGTTAGATAAAGCCCTGATAGAGTTTCTGTTCTTAACGACTGTTCATTAGCGCTTCCTACTAACAGTTAGATAAAGCCCTGATAGAGTTTCGAACATGTTCTTAACGACTGTTCGTTAGCGCTTCCTACTAACAGTTAGATAAAGCCCTGATAGAGTTTCTGTTCTTAACGACTGTTCATTAGCGCTTCCTACTAACAGTTAGATAAAGCCCTGATAGAGTTTCGAACCTGTTCTTAACGACTGTTCATTAGCGCTTCCTACTAACAGTTAGATAAAGCCCTGATAGAGTTTCCGTTCTTAACGACTGTTCATTAGCGCTTCCTACTAACAGTTAGATAAAGCCCTGATAGAGTTTCGACCCTGTTCTTAACGACTGTTCATTAGCGCTTCCTACTAACAGTTAGATAAAGCCCTGATAGAGTTTCCAACCTGTTCTTAACGACTGTTCATTAGCGCTTCCTACTAACAGTTAGATAAAGCCCTGATAGAGTTTCTGTTCTTAACGACTGTTCATTAGCGCTTCCTACTAACAGTTAGATAAAGCCCTGATAGAGTTTCTGTTCTTAAAGAGTGTTCATTAGCGCTTCCTACTAACAGTTAGATAAAGCCCTGATAGAGTTTCCGTTCTTAACGACTGTTCATTAGCGCTTCCTACTAACAGTTAGATAAAGCCCTGATAGAGTTTCTGTTCTTAAAGACTGTTCATTAGCGCTTCCTACTAACAGTTAGATAAAGCCCTGATAGAGTTTCTGTTCTTAATGACTGTTCATTAGCGCTTCCTACTAACAGTTAGATAAAGCCCTGATAGAGTTTCAAACCTGTTCTTAACGACTGTTCATTAGCGCTTCCTACTAACAGTTAGATAAAGCCCTGATAGAGTTTCTGTTCTTAACGACTGTTCATTAGCGCTTCCTACTAACAGTTAGATAAAGCCCTGATAGAGTTTCGAACATGTTCTTAACGACTGTTCGTTAGCGCTTCCTACTAACAGTTAGATAAAGCCCTGATAGAGTTTCTGTTCTTAACGACTGTTCATTAGCGCTTCCTACTAACAGTTAGATAAAGCCCTGATAGAGTTTCGAACCTGTTCTTAACGACTGTTCATTAGCGCTTCCTACTAACAGTTAGATAAAGCCCTGATAGAGTTTCTGTTCTTAACGACTGTTCATTAGCGCTTCCTACTAACAGTTAGATAAAGCCCTGATAGAGTTTCGAACCTGTTCTTAACGACTGTTCATTAGCGCTTCCTACTAACAGTTAGATAAAGCCCTGATAGAGTTTCTGTTCTTAACGACTGTTCATTAGCGCTTCCTACTAACAGTTAGATAAAGCCCTGATAGAGTTTCGAACATGTTCTTAACGACTGTTCGTTAGCGCTTCCTACTAACAGTTAGATAAAGCCCTGATAGAGTTTCTGTTCTTAACGACTGTTCATTAGCGCTTCCTACTAACAGTTAGATAAAGCCCTGATAGAGTTTCGAACCTGTTCTTAACGACTGTTCATTAGCGCTTCCTACTAACAGTTAGATAAAGCCCTGATAGAGTTTCGAACATGTTCTTAACGACTGTTCGTTAGCGCTTCCTACTAACAGTTAGATAAAGCCCTGATAGAGTTTCTGTTCTTAACGACTGTTCATTAGCGCTTCCTACTAACAGTTAGATAAAGCCCTGATAGAGTTTCGAACCTGTTCTTAACGACTGTTCATTAGCGCTTCCTACTAACAGTTAGATAAAGCCCTGATAGAGTTTCTGTTCTTAACGACTGTTCATTAGCGCTTCCTACTAACAGTTAGATAAAGCCCTGATAGAGTTTCGAACCTGTTCTTAACGACTGTTCATTAGCGCTTCCTACTAACAGTTAGATAAAGCCCTGATAGAGTTTCTGTTCTTAACGACTGTTCATTAGCGCTTCCTACTAACAGTTAGATAAAGCCCTGATAGAGTTTCGAACATGTTCTTAACGACTGTTCGTTAGCGCTTCCTACTAACAGTTAGATAAAGCCCTGATAGAGTTTCTGTTCTTAACGACTGTTCATTAGCGCTTCCTACTAACAGTTAGATAAAGCCCTGATAGAGTTTCGAACCTGTTCTTAACGACTGTTCATTAGCGCTTCCTACTAACAGTTAGATAAAGCCCTGATAGAGTTTCCGTTCTTAACGACTGTTCATTAGCGCTTCCTACTAACAGTTAGATAAAGCCCTGATAGAGTTTCGACCCTGTTCTTAACAACTGTTCATTAGCGCTTCCTACTAACAGTTAGATAAAGCCCTGATAGAGTTTCCAACCTGTTCTTAACGACTGTTCATTAGCGCTTCCTACTAACAGTTAGATAAAGCCCTGATAGAGTTTCTGTTCTTAACGACTGTTCATTAGCGCTTCCTACTAACAGTTAGATAAAGCCCTGATAGAGTTTCTGTTCTTAAAGAGTGTTCATTAGCGCTTCCTACTAACAGTTAGATAAAGCCCTGATAGAGTTTCCGTTCTTAACGACTGTTCATTAGCGCTTCCTACTAACAGTTAGATAAAGCCCTGATAGAGTTTCGACCCTGTTCTTAACGACTGTTCATTAGCGCTTCCTACTAACAGTTAGATAAAGCCCTGATAGAGTTTCGAACCTGTTCTTAACGACTGTTCATTAGCGCTTCCTACTAACAGTTAGATAAAGCCCTGATCGAGTTTCTGTTCTTAACGACTGTTCATTAGCGCTTCCTACTAACAGTTAGATAAAGCCCTGATAGAGTTTCGAACATGTTCTTAACGACTGTTCGTTAGCGCTTCCTACTAACAGTTAGATAAAGCCCTGATAGAGTTTCTGTTCTTAACGACTGTTCATTAGCGCTTCCTACTAACAGTTAGATAAAGCCCTGATAGAGTTTCCAACCTGTTCTTAACGACTGTTCATTAGCGCTTCCTACTAACAGTTAGATAAAGCCCTGATAGAGTTTCGAACCTGTTCTTAACGACTGTTCATTAGCGCTTCCTACTAACAGTTAGATAAAGCCCTGATAGAGTTTCCAACCTGTTCTTAATGACTGTTCATTAGCGCTTCCTACTAACAGTTAGATAAAGCCCTGATAGAGTTTCCAACCTGTTCTTAACGACTGCTCATTAGCGCTTCCTACTAACAGTTAGATAAAGCCCTGATAGAGTTTCTGTTCTTAAAGACTTTTCATTAGCGCTTCCTACTAACAGTTAGATAAAGCCCTGATAGAGTTTCGAACATGTTCTTATCGACTGTTCGTTAGCGCTTCCTACTAACAGTTAGATAAAGCCCTGATAGAGTTTCTGTTCTTAACGACTGTTCATTAGCGCTTCCTACTAACAGTTAGATAAAGCCCTGATAGAGTTTCTGTTCTTAACGACTGTTCATTAGCGCTTCCTACTAACAGTTAGATAAAGCCCTGATCGAGTTTCTGTTCTTAACGACTGTTCATTAGCGCTTCCTACTAACAGTTAGATAAAGCCCTGATAGAGTTTCGAACATGTTCTTAACGACTGTTCGTTAGCGCTTCCTACTAACAGTTAGATAAAGCCCTGATAGAGTTTCTGTTCTTAACGACTGTTCATTAGCGCTTCCTACTAACAGTTAGATAAAGCCCTGATAGAGTTTCCAACCTGTTCTTAACGACTGTTCATTAGCGCTTCCTACTAACAGTTAGATAAAGCCCTGATAGAGTTTCTGTTCTTAACGACTGTTCATTAGCGCTTCCTACTAACAGTTAGATAAAGCCCTGATAGAGTTTCGAACCTGTTCTTAACGACTGTTCATTAGCGCTTCCTACTAACAGTTAGATAAAGCCCTGATCGAGTTTCTGTTCTTAACGACTGTTCATTAGCGCTTCCTACTAACAGTTAGATAAAGCCCTGATAGAGTTTCTGTTCTTAACGACTGTTCATTAGCGCTTCCTACTAACAGTTAGATAAAGCCCGGATAGAGTTTCTGTTCTTAACGACTGTTCATTAGCGCTTCCTACTAACAGTTAGATAAAGCCCTGATAGAGTTTCGAACCTGTTCTTAACGACTGTTCATTAGCGCTTCCTACTAACAGTTAGATAAAGCCCTGATAGAGTTTCCAACCTGTTCTTAACGACTGTTCATTAGCGCTTCCTACTAACAGTTAGATAAAGCCCTGATAGAGTTTCTGTTCTTAAAGACTGTTCATTAGCGCTTCCTACTAACAGTTAGATAAAGCCCTGATAGAGTTTCTGTTCTTAACGACTGTTCATTAGCGCTTCCTACTAACAGTTAGATAAAGCCCTGATAGAGTTTCAAACCTGTTCTTAACGACTGTTCATTAGCGCTTCCTACTAACAGTTAGATAAAGCCCTGATAGAGTTTCTGTTCTTAACGACTGTTCATTAGCGCTTCCTACTAACAGTTAGATAAAGCCCTGATAGAGTTTCGAACATGTTCTTAACGACTGTTCGTTAGCGCTTCCTACTAACAGTTAGATAAAGCCCTGATAGAGTTTCTGTTCTTAACGACTGTTCATTAGCGCTTCCTACTAACAGTTAGATAAAGCCCTGATAGAGTTTCGAACCTGTTCTTAACGACTGTTCATTAGCGCTTCCTACTAACAGTTAGATAAAGCCCTGATAGAGTTTCTGTTCTTAACGACTGTTCATTAGCGCTTCCTACTAACAGTTAGATAAAGCCCTGATAGAGTTTCGAACCTGTTCTTAACGACTGTTCATTAGCGCTTCCTACTAACAGTTAGATAAAGCCCTGATAGAGTTTCTGTTCTTAACGACTGTTCATTTGCGCTTCCTACTAACAGTTAGATAAAGCCCTGATAGAGTTTCGAACATGTTCTTAACGACTGTTCGTTAGCGCTTCCTACTAACAGTTAGATAAAGCCCTGATAGAGTTTCTGTTCTTAACGACTGTTCATTAGCGCTTCCTACTAACAGTTAGATAAAGCCCTGATAGAGTTTCGAACCTGTTCTTAACGACTGTTCATTAGCGCTTCCTACTAACAGTTAGATAAAGCCCTGATAGAGTTTCTGTTCTTAACGACTGTTCATTAGCGCTTCCTACTAACAGTTAGATAAAGCCCTGATAGAGTTTCGACCCTGTTCTTAACGACTGTTCATTAGCGCTTCCTACTAACAGTTAGATAAAGCCCTGATAGAGTTTCCAACCTGTTCTTAACGACTGTTCATTAGCGCTTCCTACTAACAGTTAGATAAAGCCCTGATAGAGTTTCTGTTCTTAACGACTGTTCATTAGCGCTTCCTACTAACAGTTAGATAAAGCCCTGATAGAGTTTCGAACATGTTCTTAACGACTGTTCGTTAGCGCTTCCTACTAACAGTTAGATAAAGCCCTGATAGAGTTTCTGTTCTTAACGACTGTTCATTAGCGCTTCCTACTAACAGTTAGATAAAGCCCTGATAGAGTTTCGAACCTGTTCTTAACGACTGTTCATTAGCGCTTCCTACTAACAGTTAGATAAAGCCCTGATAGAGTTTCTGTTCTTAACGACTGTTCATTAGCGCTTCCTACTAACAGTTAGATAAAGCCCTGATAGAGTTTCGAACCTGTTCTTAACGACTGTTCATTAGCGCTTCCTACTAACAGTTAGATAAAGCCCTGATAGAGTTTCTGTTCTTAACGACTGTTCATTAGCGCTTCCTACTAACAGTTAGATAAAGCCCTGATAGAGTTTCGAACATGTTCTTAACGACTGTTCGTTAGCGCTTCCTACTAACAGTTAGATAAAGCCCTGATAGAGTTTCTGTTCTTAACGACTGTTCATTAGCGCTTCCTACTAACAGTTAGATAAAGCCCTGATAGAGTTTCGAACCTGTTCTTAACGACTGTTCATTAGCGCTTCCTACTAACAGTTAGATAAAGCCCTGATAGAGTTTCCGTTCTTAACGACTGTTCATTAGCGCTTCCTACTAACAGTTAGATAAAGCCCTGATAGAGTTTCGACCCTGTTCTTAACGACTGTTCATTAGCGCTTCCTACTAACAGTTAGATAAAGCCCTGATAGAGTTTCCAACCTGTTCTTAACGACTGTTCATTAGCGCTTCCTACTAACAGTTAGATAAAGCCCTGATAGAGTTTCTGTTCTTAACGACTGTTCATTAGCGCTTCCTACTAACAGTTAGATAAAGCCCTGATAGAGTTTCTGTTCTTAAAGAGTGTTCATTAGCGCTTCCTACTAACAGTTAGATAAAGCCCTGATAGAGTTTCCGTTCTTAACGACTGTTCATTAGCGCTTCCTACTAACAGTTAGATAAAGCCCTGATAGAGTTTCGACCCTGTTCTTAACGACTGTTCATTAGCGCTTCCTACTAACAGTTAGATAAAGCCCTGATAGAGTTTCGAACCTGTTCTTAACGACTGTTCATTAGCGCTTCCTACTAACAGTTAGATAAAGCCCTGATCGAGTTTCTGTTCTTAACGACTGTTCATTAGCGCTTCCTACTAACAGTTAGATAAAGCCCTGATAGAGTTTCGAACATGTTCTTAACGACTGTTCGTTAGCGCTTCCTACTAACAGTTAGATAAAGCCCTGATAGAGTTTCTGTTCTTAACGACTGTTCATTAGCGCTTCCTACTAACAGTTAGATAAAGCCCTGATAGAGTTTCCAACCTGTTCTTAACGACTGTTCATTAGCGCTTCCTACTAACAGTTAGATAAAGCCCTGATAGAGTTTCGAACCTGTTCTTAACGACTGTTCATTAGCGCTTCCTACTAACAGTTAGATAAAGCCCTGATAGAGTTTCCAACCTGTTCTTAATGACTGTTCATTAGCGCTTCCTACTAACAGTTAGATAAAGCCCTGATAGAGTTTCCAACCTGTTCTTAACGACTGCTCATTAGCGCTTCCTACTAACAGTTAGATAAAGCCCTGATAGAGTTTCTGTTCTTAAAGACTTTTCATTAGCGCTTCCTACTAACAGTTAGATAAAGCCCTGATAGAGTTTCGAACATGTTCTTATCGACTGTTCGTTAGCGCTTCCTACTAACAGTTAGATAAAGCCCTGATAGAGTTTCTGTTCTTAACGACTGTTCATTAGCGCTTCCTACTAACAGTTAGATAAAGCCCTGATAGAGTTTCTGTTCTTAACGACTGTTCATTAGCGCTTCCTACTAACAGTTAGATAAAGCCCTGATCGAGTTTCTGTTCTTAACGACTGTTCATTAGCGCTTCCTACTAACAGTTAGATAAAGCCCTGATAGAGTTTCGAACATGTTCTTAACGACTGTTCGTTAGCGCTTCCTACTAACAGTTAGATAAAGCCCTGATAGAGTTTCTGTTCTTAACGACTGTTCATTAGCGCTTCCTACTAACAGTTAGATAAAGCCCTGATAGAGTTTCCAACCTGTTCTTAACGACTGTTCATTAGCGCTTCCTACTAACAGTTAGATAAAGCCCTGATAGAGTTTCTGTTCTTAACGACTGTTCATTAGCGCTTCCTACTAACAGTTAGATAAAGCCCTGATAGAGTTTCGAACCTGTTCTTAACGACTGTTCATTAGCGCTTCCTACTAACAGTTAGATAAAGCCCTGATAGAGTTTCCAACCTGTTCTTAACGACTGTTCATTAGTTCTTCCTACTAACAGTTAGATAAAGCCCTGATAGAGTTTCTGTTCTTAAAGACTGTTCATTAGTGCTTCCTACTAACAGTTAGATAAAGCCCTGATAGAGTTTATGTTCTTAACGACTGTTCATTAGCGCTTCCTACTAACAGTTAGATAAAGCCCTGATAGAGTTTCTGTTCTTAACGACTGTTCATTAGCGCTTCCTACTAACAGTTAGATAAAGCCCTGATAGAGTTTCAAACCTGTCCTTAACGACTGTTCATTAGCGCTTCCTACTAACAGTTAGATAAAGCCCTGATCGAGTTTCTGTTCTTAACGACTGTTCATTAGCGCTTCCTACTAACAGTTAGATAAAGCCCTGATAGAGTTTCGAACATGTTCTTAACGACTGTTCGTTAGCGCTTCCTACTAACAGTTAGATAAAGCCCTGATAGAGTTTCTGTTCTTAACGACTGTTCATTAGCGCTTCCTACTAACAGTTAGATAAAGCCCTGATAGAGTTTCCAACCTGTTCTTAACGACTGTTCATTAGCGCTTCCTACTAACAGTTAGATAAAGCCCTGATAGAGTTTCGAACCTGTTCTTAACGACTGTTCATTAGCGCTTCCTACTAACAGTTAGATAAAGCCCTGATAGAGTTTCCAACCTGTTCCTAACGACTGTTCATTAGCGCTTCCTACTAACAGTTAGATAAAGCCCTGATAGAGTTTCCAACCTGTTCTTAACGACTGCTCATTAGCGCTTCCTACTAACAGTTAGATAAAGCCCTGATAGAGTTTCTGTTCTTAAAGACTTT
Source organism: Oncorhynchus kisutch (assembly GCF_002021735.2). Classification (NCBI taxonomy): domain Eukaryota; kingdom Metazoa; phylum Chordata; class Actinopteri; order Salmoniformes; family Salmonidae; genus Oncorhynchus; species Oncorhynchus kisutch. The sequence goes on along the minus strand of NW_022261981.1, from coordinate 8,186,627 downwards.
TCATTAGCGCTTCCTACTAACAGTTAGATAAAGCCCTGATAGAGTTTCGAACATGTTCTTATCGACTGTTCGTTAGCGCTTCCTACTAACAGTTAGATAAAGCCCTGATAGAGTTTCTGTTCTTAACGACTGTTCATTAGCGCTTCCTACTAACAGTTAGATAAAGCCCTGATAGAGTTTCTGTTCTTAACGACTGTTCATTAGCGCTTCCTACTAACAGTTAGATAAAGCCCTGATCGAGTTTCTGTTCTTAACGACTGTTCATTAGCGCTTCCTACTAACAGTTAGATAAAGCCCTGATAGAGTTTCGAACATGTTCTTAACGACTGTTCGTTAGCGCTTCCTACTAACAGTTAGATAAAGCCCTGATAGAGTTTCTGTTCTTAACGACTGTTCATTAGCGCTTCCTACTAACAGTTAGATAAAGCCCTGATAGAGTTTCCAACCTGTTCTTAACGACTGTTCATTAGCGCTTCCTACTAACAGTTAGATAAAGCCCTGATAGAGTTTCGAACCTGTTCTTAACGACTGTTCATTAGCGCTTCCTACTAACAGTTAGATATAGCCCTGATAGAGTTTCTAACCTGTTCTTAACGACTGTTCATTAGCGCTTCCTACTAACAGTTAGATAAAGCCCTGATAGAGTTTCCAACCTGTTCTTAACGACTGCTCATTAGCGCTTCCTACTAACAGTTAGATAAAGCCCTGATAGAGTTTCTGTTCTTAAAGACTTTTCATTAGCGCTTCCTACTAACAGTTAGATAAAGCCCTGATAGAGTTTCTGTTCTTAACGACTGTTCATTAGCGCTTCCTACTAACAGTTAGATAAAGCCCTGATAGAGTTTCTGTTCTTAACGACTGTTCATTAGCGCTTCCTACTAACAGTTAGATAAAGCCCTGATAGAGTTTCTGTTCTTAACGACTGTTCATTAGCGCTTCCTACTAACAGTTAGATAAAGCCCTGATCGAGTTTCTGTTCTTAACGACTGTTCATTAGCGCTTCCTACTAACAGTTAGATAAAGCCCTGATAGAGTTTCGAACATGTTCTTAACGACTGTTCGTTAGCGCTTCCTACTAACAGTTAGATAAAGCCCTGATAGAGTTTCTGTTCTTAACGACTGTTCATTAGCGCTTCCTACTAACAGTTAGATAAAGCCCTGATAGAGTTTCCAACCTGTTCTTAACGACTGTTCATTAGCGCTTCCTACTAACAGTTAGATAAAGCCCTGATAGAGTTTCGAACCTGTTCTTAACGACTGTTCATTAGCGCTTCCTACTAACAGTTAGATATAGCCCTGATAGAGTTTCTAACCTGTTCTTAACGACTGTTCATTAGCGCTTCCTACTAACAGTTAGATAAAGCCCTGATAGAGTTTCCAACCTGTTCTTAACGACTGCTCATTAGCGCTTCCTACTAACAGTTAGATAAAGCCCTGATAGAGTTTCTGTTCTTAAAGACTTTTCATTAGCGCTTCCTACTAACAGTTAGATAAAGCCCTGATAGAGTTTCGAACATGTTCTTATCGACTGTTCGTTAGCGCTTCCTACTAACAGTTAGATAAAGCCCTGATAGAGTTTCTGTTCTTAACGACTGTTCATTAGCGCTTCCTACTAACAGTTAGATAAAGCCCTGATAGAGTTTCTGTTCTTAACGACTGTTCATTAGCGCTTCCTACTAACAGTTAGATAAAGCCCTGATAGAGTTTCGAACCTGTTCTTAACGACTGTTCATTAGCGCTTCCTACTAACAGTTAGATAAAGCCCTGATAGAGTTTCCAACCTGTTCTTAACGACTGTTCATTAGCGCTTCCTACTAACAGTTAGATAAAGCCCTGATAGAGTTTCTGTTCATAAAGACTGTTCATTAGCGCTTCCTACTAACAGTTAGATAAAGCCCTGATAGAGTTTCTGTTCTTAACGACTGTTCATTAGCGCTTCCTACTAACAGTTAGATAAAGCCCTGATAGAGTTTCAAACCTGTTCTTAACGACTGTTCATTAGCGCTTCCTACTAACAGTTAGATAAAGCCCTGATAGAGTTTCTGTTCTTAACGACTGTTCATTAGCGCTTCCTACTAACAGTTAGATAAAGCCCTGATAGAGTTTCGAACATGTTCTTAACGACTGTTCGTTAGCGCTTCCTACTAACAGTTAGATAAAGCCCTGATAGAGTTTCTGTTCTTAACGACTGTTCATTAGCGCTTCCTACTAACAGTTAGATAAAGCCCTGATAGAGTTTCGAACCTGTTCTTAACGACTGTTCATTAGCGCTTCCTACTAACAGTTAGATAAAGCCCTGATAGAGTTTCTGTTCTTAACGACTGTTCATTAGCGCTTCCTACTAACAGTTAGATAAAGCCCTGATAGAGTTTCGAACCTGTTCTTAACGACTGTTCATTAGCGCTTCCTACTAACAGTTAGATAAAGCCCTGATAGAGTTTCTGTTCTTAACGACTGTTCATTAGCGCTTCCTACTAACAGTTAGATAAAGCCCTGATAGAGTTTCGAACATGTTCTTAACGACTGTTCGTTAGCGCTTCCTACTAACAGTTAGATAAAGCCCTGATAGAGTTTCTGTTCTTAACGACTGTTCATTAGCGCTTCCTACTAACAGTTAGATAAAGCCCTGATAGAGTTTCGAACCTGTTCTTAACGACTGTTCATTAGCGCTTCCTACTAACAGTTAGATAAAGCCCTGATAGAGTTTCTGTTCTTAACGACTGTTCATTAGCGCTTCCTACTAACAGTTAGATAAAGCCCTGATAGAGTTTCGACCCTGTTCTTAACGACTGTTCATTAGCGCTTCCTACTAACAGTTAGATAAAGCCCTGATAGAGTTTCCAACCTGTTCTTAACGACTGTTCATTAGCGCTTCCTACTAACAGTTAGATAAAGCCCTGATAGAGTTTCTGTTCTTAACGACTGTTCATTAGCGCTTCCTACTAACAGTTAGATAAAGCCCTGATAGAGTTTCGAACATGTTCTTAACGACTGTTCGTTAGCGCTTCCTACTAACAGTTAGATAAAGCCCTGATAGAGTTTCTGTTCTTAACGACTGTTCATTAGCGCTTCCTACTAACAGTTAGATAAAGCCCTGATAGAGTTTCGAACCTGTTCTTAACGACTGTTCATTAGCGCTTCCTACTAACAGTTAGATAAAGCCCTGATAGAGTTTCTGTTCTTAACGACTGTTCATTAGCGCTTCCTACTAACAGTTAGATAAAGCCCTGATAGAGTTTCGAACCTGTTCTTAACGACTGTTCATTAGCGCTTCCTACTAACAGTTAGATAAAGCCCTGATAGAGTTTCTGTTCTTAACGACTGTTCATTAGCGCTTCCTACTAACAGTTAGATAAAGCCCTGATAGAGTTTCTGTTCTTAACGACTGTTCATTAGCGCTTCCTACTAACATGTTGTTGGGATCTTTTTGACTCCAGGAATGGTTTGGATTTTAGATGGATTTTTTCAGTCACATCAAGTAGTTGTTGAACTAATAAGTAGATAAATAAACTGTATTATCTATTAAAGGCCCAGTGCAGTCAAAAAACATGAATCCCTGTGTTTTATATGTATATATATGTATATATAGTATTTCCACACCATTAAGTTGCATTAATGTTTTGAAATGGTAAAAATAATGATAATGCCCTTTTAGTGCATGAAAAGATCACCTGAAATTTCAGCCTGTTTTTGGGGGGATGGAATTTTGGCCTTCCATGATGACATCACCATGTTGTAAATGAGTTAAATCGACCAATAAGAAAGAGAGTTCCAAACTTCTCTTCCAATAACAGCTAATTGTCACATTTTCTCCTCCCCCACTCAGACCACTCCCAGACAATCCTTGCAAAATTACTGCTTGAGAAATTGCTCTTTGCTAAGAAGATATTTTTATTTATTTTTAACCATTTTAATTTAAAACAATGGCAATAATGTAATTAATTGTTACCCAGGAATGATTTGATGTTGAGATAAAAAAAAAGATCCATTGGAGCTTTATGAAAATTGCTCATCGGCAAATAATTATCATCACATTCAGAAGTGGTCGTTTGGCCAAATCAGACACTTTTCAAAGCAATGGACGAAAGCCTGAATGACAAGCGACTGAAAATCCATTTATAATCTGATGCAGATTTGTTCTGGTTTTATTTCTTATGATAGGTGTTTAGATATTGAATAAAAGCCTTATCGCTCAGAGATACCGGGGGGTGTATTGTTTAATAGACTATAATAGACAGCCTTCTTCTTTTGTTGCTCTGTTTATTCATTGTGCTAATTCAATCATGAGTCGAAGACTCATGCGGCGACAGACAGCAGGTGTGTGTGTGTGTGTGTGTCTGTGTGTGCCTAACTGTCTGTCTGTGTTTGAGTGTGTGTGTGTGTGTGTGTGTGTGTGTGTGTGTGTGTGTGTGTGTGTGTGTGTGTGTGTGTGTGTGTGTGTGTGTGTGTGTGTGTGTGTGTGTGTGTGTGTGTGTGTGTGTGTGTGTGCGTGTGCATAAAGAAGTGCATGTTTATCAGACAGTGAATCATCCAGGCAGAGGTATCTGAAGAACGAAGCACAAGGGGCTCCTGTTCAGACATTCAGATGTTGTTCTTTGGCATATTGACACTTTGGCTATCAGCTCCCCTCATTATCAGACTACCCTGTGTGATCTCAGCTAGCGCACAGTGACATAATCAGCTGCCAATCGCCATCTCCGCCTCTCTTCCTTCTCTTAATTGTTCAAAAATGGACACAAACAACGTTGTCTTGATGAGAAATTGACATTTTCTGACCTGCTTTCCAGGAGCTCACTGAGAGGTAGATAAGATGTGTGGTTGTTTACCAGAGAGGGCTAGTCTCCTCAGGCCTTTATATCAATCTCTCTAGCTGACCCTGGTGATGAGATGTGTGGTTGTTTACCAGAGAGGACTAGTCTCCTCAGGCCTTTATATCAATCCCTCTAGCTGACCCTGGTGATGAGATGTGTGGTTGTTTACCAGAGAGGGCTAGTCTCCTCAGGCCTTTATATCGATCCCTCTAGCTGACCCTGGTGATGAGATGTGTGGTTGTTTACCAGAGAGGACTAGTCTCCTCAGGCCTTTATATCAATCCCTCTAGCTGACCCTGGTTATGAGATGTGTGGTTGTTTATAAGAGAGGACTAGTCTCCTCAGGCCTTTATATCAATCCCTCTAGCTGACCCTGGTGATGAGATGTGTGGTTGTTTACCAGAGAGGGCTAGTCTCCTCAGGCCTTTATATCAATCCCTCTAGCTGACCCTGGTGATGAGATGTGTGGTTGTTTACCAGAGAGGACTAGTCTCCTCAGGCCTTTATATCAATCCCTCTAGGTGAACCTGGTTATGAGATGTGTAGTTGTTTACCAGAGAGGGCTAGTCTCCTCATGCCTTTATATCAATCCCTCTAGCTGACCCTGGTGATGACTATAGATTTCACAAAGGCCTCTTTCAGCAGTCGAGCTATAAAAGAGTTCAAAATGATACCACTCTTTATACACTAACGATAACACCTCTTATAGACAGATGATAACACCTCTTATAGACAGATGATAACACCCCTTATAGACAGATGATAACACCCCTTATAGACAGATGATAACACCTCTTATAGACAGATGATAACACCCCTTATAGACAGATGATAACACCCCTTATAGACAGATGATAACACCCCTTATAGACAGATGATAACACCCCTTATAGACAGATGATAACACCCCTTATAGACAGATGATAACACCCCTTATAGACAGATGATAACACCCCTTATAGACAGATGATAACACCTCTTATAGACAGATGATAACACCCCTTATAGACAGATGATAACACCCCTTATAGACAGATGATAACATCCCTTATAGACAGATGATAACACCCCTTATAGACAGATGATAACACCCCTTATAGACAGACGATAACACCCCTTACAGACAGAAGATATCTCCCCTTATAGACAGAAGATATCTCCCCTTATAGACAGAAGATATCTCCCCCTATAGACAGAAGATATCACCCCTTATAGACAGAAGATATCACCCCTTACAGACAGAAGATAGCACCCCTTATAGACAGAAGATATCTCCCCTTATAGACAGAAGATATCTCCCCTTACAGACAGAAGATATCTCTCCTTATAGATAGTAGATATCTCCCCTTACAGACAGAGGATAGCACCCCTTATAAACAGAAGATATCTCTGCTTATAGACAAAACATCACCTTGCCCTTTAAATCCATTGTTCTGAACAGTTGTGATGTAATAGAGGTGTAGATGATACAGCGTAATGCACAACTACCACACAACTGTTTTTCTTACTCAAAGAGCAAAGCATTGTGGGGCAGACATGGAACGATGGTCCTCTGTCACGCAGAACATGTCATCTACAGTATAGTTAGTATGCTGTGGTGAGACAATACACACCCCCACAGTATATGCATTATAAATACTGTAACATTCAAATGTCAGGTTGTTCCTACTGAACGTTGTTGTCTTGTCAGATATCATCACCTCATAGTGTGTGATATAGGTCAAAGTTCAGGCACTAGGTCAGTATGAACCCTTGATAATGCTGTTTTTTCCAACCAGGTCACATTACAGTAGTGTCCCTAATACTTAACATATTTACTGGTTAGTTATATAGGTAGAGTACAGTGTAAATATAGATTTGGGTACTTACCATTGTATTCTAATTCAAACCGTGTCGCGCTGTTTTAATGCTGCTTGTATACAGACACTTGTATACGTTCAACTAGCTAGTATAATCAAAAACCTAGCAACTACAGTCTATATTTACTATGGTTCCAGTACTTGTTATTCAGGGATCAGTGATTTGAATGTGGAGCCCCCCCCTCCCCCCCTTTAAGGGATTCACAGCAGTGGAAGATGAAAGCCACACATCGACATCTCACCCAAAATACCACCCGGCTAAAAGTGGCTGACCTGATGCCACCCCGATGCCACCCCAGATGCCACCCCTAATGCCATCCCTAATGCCACCCCTAATGCCACCCCTAATGCCACCCCTAATGCCACCCCGATGCCACCCCTAATGCCACCCCTAACGTCACCCCTAATGCCACCCATGATGCCACCCCGATGCCACCCCTGCTGCCACCCCTGCTGCCACCCCTAATGCCACCCATGATGCCACCCCTAATGCCATTCCGATGCCATCCCTAATGCCACCCCCGATGCCACCCATGATGCCACCTCAGAACCAACTGAGGCCAGTTCAAATGGACGACAATGATAACCAGATCCAGTGGGAATATGTCCTAATCTAACACCGCTGTCCTGTCCATGACAGAGGTACGGTGTCCTATCCATGACAGAGGTACGCTGTCCTGTTCATGACAGAGGTACGGTGTCCTGTCCATGACAGAGGTACGCTGTCCTGTCCATGACAGAGGTATAGTGGGAGACATGGACCAGAGACATACAGCAAATGTTGAACTAAGTAGCGGTAGAGCTTTGGGTTGTAAAGGAGCGACACTGGTTTTGATCTACCCTGGGGTACCTCTCTGTTTGTTAGCATTGCACACACACACAAATAAACTAATTGCAGAAATGATCAAATTCCCAAATGTTGTTCATGTAACCTTGCATGTCTCTTTCAAGGTGACTTCTCAGTCTTCTCCACTTAGCTTTGTTGAGCTGTCACAAAGCAAATGCATTGCACACTGGGTTTGATCTACCCTGGGGTACTCGTCTGTTTTGTTAGCATTGCACACTGGGTTTGATCTACCCTGGGGTACCCGTCTGTTTTGTTAGCATTGCACACTGGGTTTGATCTACCCTGGGGTACCTGTCTGTTTTGTTAGCATTGCCATTGAGAGGAATGTTAAGCTAAACAGACTTGCACCCAGGTTTCATCTGTAAACGTTGATTTATTTATTTATTTTTTAAATACCTCCTCCCAAAAATATAATTACTGTAGAGTTTGTATCCCTCTAAGGAAGTCTCATTTTGGCGTCATTTCTGAGCATGTAGTATACTATTTTACATTTCCTGGTAATCGAAAGAGTAACGAAGAAATCCTTTTGGAAAATGAAGATAACCGAGAGATGAATGTTCACAGACAAGAAATACCTTTATTAAATATTGTGTAAAATGAACATCTTTATACAGTTATTTTGTAAAAATGTGGACATAAGCAAAACACGCAAAAACAAATGTACATGTTAAACCAAAGGAATAGCTGACCATTTAGTGACTCAGACTGAAGCCAACACAGCAATGAGTGCATGGTCTAATTAGCTGAAAAACACACACACACACACACAAATAAACTAATTGCAGAAATTATCAAATTCCCAAATGTTGTTCATGTAACCTTGCATGTCTCTTTCAAGGTGACTTCTCAGTCTTCCCCACTTAGCTTTGTTGAGCTGTCACAAAGCAAATGCGTTGCACATTCATCATTTCATTCTTTATTTGTACAGCTGCCGTACATCGTGCTTCCTCATGGACAAAAAAAAAACTTGTGCGCAGTTTGCCAAGAGGGAACATCCCTTTTCAATTATACTTAACATTACAATAGGAGATTCTTTTTTTTTACAAAGTGTTAAGTGCAAAGTAAAAGATGAAAATAAAAAATATTGATAGAAACATGTGTCTTGTGGGTTGATTTGGCACAACCAGGGAAATCAATAGTGTGGGGGAAGAAGAAGAAGGAGAAGAATGAGAAGGAGAAGGAGAAGAAGAAGAAGAATGAGGAGAAGGAGAAGGAGAAAAAGAATGAGGAGAAGGAGAAGGAGAAGAAGGAGGAGGAGGAGGAGAAGAAGAAGAAGAATGAGGAGAAGGAGAAGGAGAAGAAGGAAGAGGAGGAGGAGAAGGAGAAAAAGAAGAAGAAGAAGAATGAGGAGAAGAAGAAGGAGAAGAAGAAGAAGAAGAAGAAGAAGAGAGAAGAAGAAGAAGGAGAAGAAGGAGAAGAAGAAGAAGAAGAAGAAGAAGAAGAAGAAGAAGAAGAAGAAGAAGAAGAAGAAGAAGAAGAAGAAGAAGAAGAAGAAGAAGAAGGAGAAGAAGAAGAAGAATGAGGAGAAGGAGAAGGAGAAAAAGAATGAGGAGAAGGAGAAGGAGAAGAAGGAGGAGGAGGAGGAGAAGAAGAAGAATGAGGAGAAGGAGAAGAAGGAGGAGGAGGAGGAGAAGGAGAAAAAGAAGAAGAATGAGGAGAAGGAGCAGAAGAAGGATGAGTGAATTTAGCTACAGTATGATGCTACAGTATTTGATGGAGTTACTCCGGAATGTTCCGTACAGATCATTCTGTCTAGTGATAGTGAACGTCTCTTCAACATCTCTTCAGATGTTCACTCTGATGTGGGGGGAGTATTAAGCCAAACATTAACAACAACAACAAAAAGGTTAAGCACAAA
>NW_022261981.1:8154752-8172252 GCF_002021735.2 Oncorhynchus kisutch | reverse complement strand
GCTGTGCAGTGTTCAGATGCTAGGGAGAGTATCCTACAGCTGTGCAGTGTTCAGATGCTAGGGAGAGTATCCTACAGCTGTGCAGTGTTCAGATGCTAGGGAGAGTATCCTATAGCTGTGCAGTGTCCAGATGCTAGGGAGAGTATCCTACAGATGATTTGCAGTGTTCAGATGCTAGGGAGAGTATCCTACAGCTGTGCAGTGTTCAGATGCTAGGGAGAGTATCCTACAGCTGTGCAGTGTTCAGATGCTAGGGAGAGTATCCTATAACTGTGCAGTGTTCAGATGCTAGGGAGAGTTTCCTATAGCTGTGCAGTGTTCAGATGCTAGGGAGAGTATCCTATGACTGTGCAGTGTTCAGATGCTAGGGAGAGTATCCTATAGCTGTGCAGTGTCCAGATGCTAGGGAGAGTATCCTATAGCTGTGCAGTGTTCAGATGCTAGGGAGAGTATCCTACAGCTGTGCAGTGTTCAGATGCTAGGGAGAGTTTCCTATAGCTGTGCAGTGTTCAGATGCTAGGGAGAGTATCCTACAGCTGTGCAGTGTTCAGATGCTAGGGAGAGTATCCGATAGATGATTTGCAGTGTTCAGATGCTAGGGAGAGTTTCCTATAGCTGTGCAGTGTTCAGATGCTAGGGAGAGTATCCTACAGCTGTGCAGTGTTCAGATGCTAGGGAGAGTATGCTATAGATGAATTACAGTGTTCAGATGCTAGGGAGAGTATCCTATAGCTGTGCAGTGTCCAGATGCTAGGGAGAGTATCCTACAGATGAGCTGCCAGAAGAAAGCAGATTGATATACTCGGGTCCTTCAACTCACTTTAACAATTAGGCCTTCCTGTTTCTCCAGTGCTTTGGACTTATTTGTGGTGTCATGGTTGGAATGCTTTTAAGTTTGCCAGTTGGACTTGATGACAAGGCATTCCTCATTAATTTCTGCAGACTACATATTAATAAGTGTACACATGTAACAGCATGAACTTTTAATTTCCCACTTCATTAGCTCTCTGCGTTATTAATATTGGATGCACACGCTGTGACTAAAACCTGTTTTCAAGCACGACACGTCGGCCTCGACACCGAGCAGGAAAAGTCAAATCCAGAATCATACTTTCGTTGGAAGCTGGTTGACGCTGATGTGTTTTTCTTGCACAATGACTCCCTCTGGGTTTTCTGTTGAGTTTCTGTTTTTTGTCAATTAGAAAAGCCACACATATATATATATATATAGAGACTGTGTTGCGTCGCGTAACGTTGTCTTGGTGTTAAACGGCACAACGAGCAAAAAAAACACACAGTGGATAAAATGTGTACGCTTTTCACCGAGAGCAGAAATAAAAACATGATTTTTTTTTTTTTTAAACCGAGGACGATACTCCAGCTAAATCAGAGGGAAGTTTGACGTGTGTTGCTTTCCAAAGGGCTGGGAATGTGCCGATCTCTGATCCTGGCTACACTTTTTTTTTAAATACCCTAGCTAGAGTGCTTGTCGGAGTCACAGGGAGTCTATTCACCAAGGACCAAGGACTGGAAAGGGCTCACTAGGGTCAGTGGAAGAGGGTGGGGGATGGGTGGAGGGGGGGTGATGGGTGGAGGAGGGGGTGGTGATGGGTGGAGGGGGGGGGGGGGGTGATGGGTGGAGGGGGGGGTGATGGTTGGAGGGGGGGGTGATGGGTGGAGGAGCGGGGGTGATGGGTGGAGGAGGGGGTGGTGATGGTTGGAGGGGGGATGATGGGTGGAGTGGGGGGGGGTGATGGGTGGAGGGGGGGGGTGATGTTGGAGGGGGGGTGATGGTGGAGGGGGGTGATGGGTGGAGGGGGGGTTGATGGGTGGAGGGGGTGATGGGTGGAGGGGGGGTGATGGTGGAGGGGGGGGTGATGGGTGGAGGGTGGAGGGGGGGGTGATGGGTGGAGGAGGGGGGGTGATGGGTGGATGGGGGGTGATGGGTGGAGGGGGGGTGGGTTGTGAATATTAAAGCATATGAAGTACAATTCAGATTAGATGTGACAGAGGGCTGGATCCCAGGGCTGCAGTGAATGATGCAGAAGTATGATAGCTACGGGACCTTATGTGATTGGTTTGTTTATCATTACAGTACTCAGCTTAGGATACATGTTGCATATATCAGGCTTTCAGGGTTCAGCTCAATTCTGAGTTTCTGAATTCAAACCATGAATTTGAATTGAATTTGAACTGGCCACAATCCCACAGGAAGCATCATTTAAACTGAAGGATTTATAATACACATTTTAAACCATATCAAACTAATTAAACTGAGACATTAATTTGACAAACCTTTTATCAAAATTATCTTCCACTTATTAACAAGCAATATACGCCAGATTTCAAATATTAGTTTTTAAGATGTCAAACAACATTTTTCATTATCATGAAAGATTTCTTGGTTACTAGATTGTGTTTGATCAAATGCATTCTGGGAAATACATATTTTATATTAAAATATTATTTATCCTTTATTTAACTCGGCAAGTCAGTTAAGAACAAATCTTATTTACAATGACGGCCTGGGAACAGTGGGTTACCTGCCTTGTTCAGGGGCAGAACGACAGATTTGTACCTTTCGGTTACTGGCCCAAAGCTCTAACCACTAGGTTACCTGGTTCTAACCACTAGACTACCTGGTTCTAACCACTAGACTACCTGGTTCTAACCACTAGACTACCTGGTTCTAACCACTAGACTACCTGGTTCTAACCACTAGGCTACCTGGTTCTAACCACTAGACTACCTGGTTCTAACCACTAGGCTACCTGGTTCTAACCACTAGGCTACCTGGTTCTAACCACTAGGTTACCTGGTTCTAACCACTAGGCTACCTGGTTCTAACCACTAGGCTACCTGCTCTAACCACTAGGCTACCTGGTTCTAACCACTAGGCTACCTGCTCTAACCACTAGACTACCTGCCACCCCATTAAGGGGCATCCTGGTTCTAACCACTAGGCTACCTGCCTCTAACCACTACCTGCCTCTAACCACTAGACTACCTGCCACCCCATTAAGGGTTACCTAGACTACCTGCCACCCCATTAAGGGTTACCTAGGTTACCTGCCAACCCATTAAGGGTTACCTAGGCTACCTGCCTCATTAAGGGTTACCTAAGTTACCTGCCTCCTGAATTATTATAGACAACTCACAACATGTTCTTAATATTTCCAGACCACTGTAATTATTTAAAATAGTTTTAGGAGAATGATTATTATAATTATTTTATTTAGTTAATGTTTCAACCATATGCTACATGGCATTCGTAATCATACATGATGTCAAAATGAACATTCCTTTAGTGATAGAAAAACATAATAAATAATCATTACAATTTCATGGGATTTAATTGAATTACATCTACTTCCTTTAATTCAAATTATTTTTCAAATTCTGCTTTCTGTGAGAAAACAAATTGAATTTGAATTAAAGAGCAATTTACAAGTGAAATCCGAATTGACCCCAACCCTGTATGTACTGGTATTCTGTACTATGGTGTTCTGATGCAAACCCTGTATGTACTGGTATTCTGTACTATGGTGTTCTGATGCAAACCCTGTATGTACTGGTATTCTGTACTATGGTGTTCTGATGCAAAAATAATATATATGGGGGGAGAGTAACCCCCCAAGAGACTCCTAACTTCCCTTAATCATTAATGGTTTGATAAATAAATACAGAAATAAATAAACACATACATGCAGGCATAATGTACCCATCAATCCATCCATCCGTCCACGCAATCATCATCCATCCTCAAATATAGCATTTATGTCCACTCGTACTCTCGTTTAACCCAGACTGGCGGTGCATGGTTGCCCATGGTTTTGGGTGGAGGTGGGCAGGCAGGCAGGTGAGAGAGATGCCAGCGGGCCAACAGGTCAGAACAGAACAGAGAGATGCCAGTGGGCCAACAGGTCAGAACAGAACAGAGAGATGCCAGTAGGCCAACAAGTCAGAACAGAACAGAACAGAAGGACAGAATGACTATGGAGGGCACTGTAAAAGGAGGGGAGGACGGCTCACCTTGAAGTCCATTGCCATTTGCACTGGTGCAAGAAGGTGGTGGAGAAGCTTGGGGCCTTACAACAGGGGCAAAGGCGCTCTTTTGTTTCACTGCAGAGATGACATTGGCAGGTGAGAATGAGAAAATGCCGTGTGTACTGCTACAGTTTGTAGAGAGGCTGACCGAAGAGGCTGCCATGGTGGGGCTCGACGGCACTACTGCAATAAAGCAAACAGAAGCACCAATCAGAGAGGCGTTTCACCACGGCAAAGATCATTAAAAAATCAAGATGTTTTAGATTCATTTGATTAAATTAATTGATAAGGCCCTTGCCTCTTTTCAAATCAAAACGTATATAGATTTGGAAAGAAATCAGGAGAAATCAAGATTGATTGTGATTAAAAATAAAAATAAATCAGAATTTGGATGGGATTCGACAAATAATTACATTTACGTAACTAAGAAACCAATTTGTAATAATAATAACAACAACAAAAATTTCCAAAATCATATTTGGAGTTTGTGGGATTGTGATATGAAATGTTCTGCCTCGGCCACTCTGGATAATAGGTATCTGACGATAGACTCTTGACTTGGGGGAAAATCACTCACGAAAACTTTGCTTCTATAATTTTTGGGGCATTTTCTTTTTGGGGGGCGTGCACCATGTCATAATTTTTTTTAACTTTTCCATTTATTTTGTGTGTAAATTTGTAAATCTGATTGAGGATTATTTTTTTTATTTTTGGGGGGTCTTGGGTTTTCAGCCTCCAGAGCCTCCAGAGTCACCCCTCCTTTTATCCAGTAGCACACATTCCAAAATAATACAAACACTAATCAAATAATAACAGAGGAGTGGGGGAGGGTTTGGCAAAAATCAAGAAAATAAAAAATCAAGAACAATCAAAAATCTAGAAAATCAAGAAAATCAAGAAAATCAAGAAAATCAAGAAAATCAAGAAAATCATGAAAAATCTAAAATCAAGAAAAATCTAAGCGTCTCAGACTCGTAGACATGGAGGAGGTCGAGGTGGTGTGTCGTTACCTTGATACTTACTGCCGTAGGGGGAGTTGGCAGAGGAGCCGTTGAGGAAGCCTGGTGAACTGGGTACTCCCAGATTGGACATGGGGTTTCCGTAGCCGTTCATGCTGTTGCTAACGGTGTTGTAGTTGGCCTGTTGTGGTGTGCTGCTGGGGACGTAGCCTCGAGGGGACACACTGCTGGTTTGACGGCTGTATCCTACTGTTGAGAGGGGGGAGAAAAGGACTTAGGGAAGGTAGAACCACAACATTAGGCTATTTTATAGATAAATAGTCTACTATATGTCCGAAGTGACGACCTATTCCTTATTTAGTGCCCTGCTTTTGATCAGGGACCACAGGGACCATAGGGACCATAGGGAACATAGGGAACATAGGGACCATAGGGACCATATGGACCATAGAGACCATAGGGACCATAGAGACCATAGGGACCATAGAGACCATAGAGACCATAGGGAATATAGGGAACACAGGGACCACAGGGACCATAGGGACCATAGGGAACATAGGGAACACAGGGAACATAGGGACCATAGGGACCATAGGGACCATAGGGACCATAGAGACCATAGAGACCATAGGGACCATAGAGACCATAGAGACCATAGGGAACATAGGGAACATAGGGAACATAGGGAACATAGGGACCACAGGGAGCATAGGGAACATAGGGACCATAGGGAACATAGGGACCACAGGGAACATAGGGAACATAGGGAACATAGGGACCATAGGGAACATAGGGACCACAGGGAACATAGGGAACATAGGGAACATAGGGACCACAGGGAGCATAGGGAACATAGGGACCACATGGAGCATAGGGACCATAGGGAACACAGGGAACATAGGGACCACATGGAGCATAGGGACCATAGGGAACATAGGGACCATAGGGACCATAGGGACCATAGAGACCATCGAGACCATAGGGACCATAGAGACCATAGGGACCATAGAGACCATAGGGAACATAGAGACCATAGGGAACATAGGGCTCTGGTCAAAAGTAGTGCACTATGTAGGGCAGGGGTGTCAAACTCATTCCATGGAGGGCCTAGTGTCTGCAGGTTTTTAGTTGTTCCTTTCAATTAAGCCCTAGACAACCAGGTGAGGGGAGTTCCTTACTGAGACCTAGACAACCAGGTGAGGAGAGTTCCTTCCTAAGACCTAGACAACCAGGTGAGGGGAGTTCCTTATTGAGACCTAGACAACCAGGTGAGGGGAGTTCCTTATTGAGACCTAGACAACCAGGTGAGGGGAGTTCCTTATTGAGACCTAGACAACCAGGTGAGGAGAGTTCCTTACTGAGACCTAGACAACCAGGTGAGGGGAGTTCCTTACTGAGACCTAAACAACCAGGTGAGGGGAGTTCTTTACTGAGACCTAGACAACCAGGTGAGGGGAGTTCTTTACTGAGACCTAGACAACCAGGTGAGGGGAGTTCCTTACAATGCCCTAGACAACCAGGTGAGGGGAGTTCTTTACTGAGACCTAGACAACCAGGTGAGGGGAGTTCCTTATTGAGACAACCAGGTCTAGGGGAGTTCCTTACAATGCCCTAGACAACCAGGTGAGGGGAGTTCTTTACTACGACCTAGACAACCAGGTGAGGGGAGTTCAATACTGAGACGTAGACAACCAGGTGAGGGGAGTTCTTTACTGAGACCTAGACAACCAGGTGAGGGGAGTTCCTTACTGAGACGTAGACAACCAGGTGAGGGGAGTTCCTTACTGAGACAACCAGGTGAGGGGAGTTCCTTACTGAGACCTAGACAACCAGGTGAGGGGAGTTCTTTACTGAGACCTAGACAACCAGGTGAGGGGAGTTCCTTACTGAGACCTAGACAACCAGGTGAGGGGAGTTCCTTACTGAGACAACCAGGTGAGGGGAGTTCCTTACTGAGACCTAGACAACCAGGTGAGGGGAGTTCCTTACTGAGACCTAGACAACCAGGTGAGGGGAGTTCCTTACTGAGACCTAGACAACCAGGTGAGGGGAGTTCCTTACTGAGACCTAGACAACCAGGTGAGGGGAGTTCCTTACTAAGCCCTAGACAACCAGGTGAGGGGAACTCCTTACTAAGACCTAGACAACCAGGTGAGGAGAGTTCCTTACTGAGACCTAGACAACCAGGTGAGGGGAGTTCCTTATTGAGACCTAGACAACCAGGTGAGGGGAGTTCCTTATTGAGACCTAGACAACCAGGTGAGGGGAGTTCCTTACTAATCAGTGATCTTAATTCAACTACGAAGGAGGAGCGAAAACCCGCAGACACTCGACCCTCCGTGGAATGAGTTTGACTGGCGACGTAGGGAATAGAGTGCTATTCAGCACAGAACCTTAAAGGGAAGCCTGACGCTGGACCACAGTGTTTTAATGTGTTGTTAAGACTCAGCCCGCTGACGGACACCACTCCTGTATTATGTCTTGTGTCCAGTAAGTACACAGATGTGTGCTTCTCCTCATGGAAACACACGGAAACCTACCAGGAAAACCCTAAGACTTAGACAACCAGGTGACAACCTGTAAGTACAACCAGTAAATACAACCAGTAAATGCAACCAGGTGACAACCAGTAAATACAACCAGTAAATGCAACCAGGTGACAAGCTGTAAATACAACCAGTAAATACAACCAGTAAATACAACCAGTAAATACAACCTGTAAATACAACCAGTAAATACAACCAGTAAATACAACCAGTAAATACAACCAGTTAATGCAACCAGGTGACAACCTGTAAATGCAACCAGTAAATACAACCAGTAAATACAACCGGTAAATACAACCTGTAAATACAACCAGTAAATACAACCAGGTGACAACCTGTAAATGCAACCAGTAAATACAACCAGTAAATACAACCAGTAAATACAACCAGTAAATACAACCTGTAAATACAACCAATAAATACAACCAGTAAATACAACCAGTAAATACAACCTGTAAATACAACCAATAAATACAACCAGGTGACAACCTGTGACAACCTGTAAATACAACCAGGTGACAACCAGTAGGTCTGTGTACACTCCTAGCATCTAGCTAGCTATAGGTCTACCAGTAGGTCTGTGTACACTCCTAGCATCTAGCTAGCTATAGGTCTACCAGTGAGACCTGTGTACACTCCTAGCATCTAGCTAGCTATAGGTCTACCAGTGAGACCTGTGTACACTCCTAGCATCTAGCTAGCTATAGGTCTACCAGTGAGACCTGTGTACACTCCTAGCATCTAGCTAGCTATAGATCTACCAGTGAGACCTGTGTACACTCCTAGCATCTAGCTAGCTATAGGTCTACCAGTGAGACCTGTGTACACTCCTAGCATCTAGCTAGCTATAGGTCTACCAGTGACCTTAGCTGTGCCAACACAGAAGAGATATAAACCCTGACCTTAGGAGTGGCAACACAGAAGAGATATAAACCCTGACCTTAGCAGTGGCAACACAGAAGAGATATAAACCCTGACCTTAGGAGTGGCAACACAGAACAGATATAATCCCTGACCTTATGAGTGGCAACACAGAAGTTATTATTAAGTATTATCATCCCAGGCGGCTGCTAAGTGAATAGTTGTGAGCGTTCGGTGGGTCGGCGGGTCATTCCCAGCCGAGCCAGGCAGGCAAACAGAACAGGGGAGGCTGTGACAGCGTCAAGCCCCCAGGGATCAGTTATAAGATCCAGCAAGAGAAGATAGAGAAGCAGCAAGCAGAGAGTCAGAGCCGGGCAGGTAATATTTAAAGGGTAAAGCTAGATTAGTTGTTGTCGGCAGCTTATCTTCACTCATGTTCGCGTCCCAAATGGCACCCTATTCACTATATAGTGCACTACTTTACCAATGTAGTGCACCACTTTACCAATGTAGTGCACTACTTTACCAATGTAGTGCACTATTTTGCCAATGTAGTGCACTACTTTACCAATGTAGTGCACTACTTTACCAATGTAGTGCACTACTTTACCAATGTAGTGCACAACTTTCCCCTATGTAGTGCACTACTTTCCCTATATAGTGCACTACTTTCCCCTATGTAGTGCACTACTTTCCCTATATAGTGCACTACTTTCCCTATATAGTGTACTACTTTCCCAATGTAATGAAGGGCATAGGGAGCCATTTGGGAGGTCCCCATGGCCACATACCCTGGTCATTACCCTGTGATGTTTCTGAGACGTTGACGGCGAGCTGGCTGCCGAACGAGTTGACCCCCATCATGCCGCCGTGCGACGCCGTGTTGCCCAGTGAGGGGATCTGGTTGTGGTTACGCGGGACGCTGTACAGGGCCTCAGCGATGTCGGCCGCTCGCTTCAGGATGATCTCCTGAAAGTAGACGAGAGGACGCGTCACAAAGGGATCCATATATTTGCCTTTAACATTTAAACATTTTGTCTCATTGTGACCTTGTGTTTTTGAACACATACACAGATATGAAGGTTACTACCACAGTAATGGTAGTTACTCTCTTAATCTCTCTCTGTTACATTAGTTCCAGCCAAGGCAGCAGCTACTCTTCCTGGGGTTTATTATGGATCCCAGCAGCTAATCTTCCTGGGGTTTATTATGGATCCCAGCAGCTACTCTTCCTGGGGTTTATTATGGATCCCAGCAGCTACTCTTCCTGGGGTTTATTATGGATCCAGCAGCTACTCTTCCTGGGGTTTATTATGGATCCCAGCAGCTACTCTTCCTGGGGTTTATTATGGATCCCACCAGCTACTCTTCCTGGGGTTTATTATGGATCCCAGCAGCTACTCTTCCTGGGGTTTATTATGGATCCCAGCAGCTACTCTTCCTGGGGTTTATTATGGATCCCACCAGCTACTCTTCCTGGGGTTTATTATGGATCCCACCAGCTACTCTTCCTGGGGTTTATTATGGATCCCAGCAGCTACTCTTCCTGGGGTTTATTATGGATCCCATCAGCTACTCTTCCTGGGGTTTATTATGGATCCCAGCAGCTACTCTTCCTGGGGTTTATTATGGATCCCAGCAGCTAATCTTCCTGGGGTATATTATGGATCCCACCAGCTACTCTTCCTGGGGTTTATTATGGATCCCAGCAGCTACTCTTCCTGGGGTTTATTATGGATCCCAGCAGCTACTCTTCCTGGGGTTTATTATGGATCCCAGCAGCTACTCTTCCTGGGGTTTATTATGGATCCCAGCAGCTACTCTTCCTGGGGTTTATTATGGATCCCCATTAGTTCCTGCCAAGGCAGCAGCTACTCTTCCTGGGGTTTATTATGGATTCCCATTCATTCCTGCCAAGGCAGCAGCTACTCTTCCTGGGGTTATTATGGATCCACATTATTTCCTGCCAAGGCAGCAGCTACTCTTCCTGGGGTTTATTATGGATCCCCATTAGTTCCTGCCAAGGCAGCAGCTACTCTTCCTGGGGTTTATTATGGATTCCCATTAGTTCCTGACAAGGCAGCAGCTACTCTTCCTGGGGTTTATTATGGATCCCCATTAGTTCCTGCCAAGGCAGCAGCTACTCTTCCTGGTGTCCAGCAAAATTAAGGCAGTTTATACAACAGAATTCACAACACATTAAGTGTTTGCCCTCAGGCCCCTACTCTACTACCACATATCTACAACACAAAATCCATGTGTACGTGTGTGTATAGTGTGTGTCTGTGTGTGTGTGTGTGTGTGTGTGTGTGTGTGTGTGTGTGTGTGCGTGCGTGCGTGCATGTGTGCGTGCGTGCGTGCGTGTGTGCATGTGTGTGTCTGCATGTGTGTGTGTGCGTGTGTGTGTGTGCGTGAGTGCGTGCGTGCGTGTCTGTGTGCGTGTGTGTATGTGTCTGCATGTGTCTGCATGTGTGTGTGTGTGTGTGTGTGTGTGTGTGTGTGTGTGTGTGTGTGTGCGTGCGTGCATGTGTGCGTGCGTGCGTGTGTGCATGTGTGTGTCTGCATGTGTGTGTGTGTGTGTGTGCGTGAGTGCGTGCGTGTCTGTGTGCGTGTGTGTATGTGTCTGCATGTGTCTGCATGTGTGTGTGTGCGTGCGTGCATGTGTGCGTGTGTGTATGTGTCTGCATGTGTCTGCATGTGTGTGTGTGCGTGTGTGTATGTGTCTGCATGTGTGTGTGTGCGTGTGTGTATGTGTCTGCATGTGTCTGCATGTGTGTGTGTGCGTGCGTGCATGTGTGCATGTGTGTATGTGTCTGCGTGTGTGTATGTGTCTGCATGTGTCTGCATGTGTGTGTGTGCGTGCGTGCATGTGTGCGTGTGTGTATGTGTCTGCATGTGTCTGCATGTGTGTGTGTGCGTGTGTGTATGTGTCTGCATGTGTGTGTGTGCGTGTGTGCGTGCGTGCATGTATGTGTCTGCATGTGTGTATGTGCGTGTGTGCGTGCGTGCGTGTCTGTGTGCGTGTGTGTATGTGTCTGCATGTGTCTGCATGTGTGTGTGTGCGTGTGTGTATGTGTCTGCATGTGTCTGCATGTGTGTGTGTGCGTGTGTGTATGTGTCTGCATGTGTCTGCATGTGTGTGTGTGCGTGTGTGCGTGTCTGTGTCTGTGTCTGTGTCTGTGTGTGTGTGTGTGTTGCTTCACAGTCCCCTATGACTCTATGTAGTCCCCTCTCTGGCTCTATGTAGTACTGTGGAATAGAGTTCCATGTAGTCAGGGCTCTATGTAGTACTGTGGAATAGAGTACCATGTAGTCATGGCTTTATGTAGTACTGTGGAATAGAATTCCATGTAGTCATGGCTCTATGTAGTACTGTGGAATAGAGTTCCATGTAGTCATGGCTCTATGTAGTACTGTGGAATAGAGTTCCATGTAGTCATGGCTCTATGTAGTACTGTGGAATAGAGTTCCATGTAGTCAGGGCTCTATGTAGTACTGTGGAATAGAGTTCCATGTAGTCATGGCTCTATGTGGTACTGTGGAATAGAGTTCCATGTAGTCGTGGCTCTATGTAGTACTGTGGAATAGAGTTCCATGTAGTCAGGGCTCTATGTAGTACTGTGGAATAGAGTTCCATGTAGTCATGGCTCTATGTAGTACTGTGGAATAGAGTTCTGTGTAGTCATGGCTCTATGTAGTACTGTAGAATAGAGTTCCATGTAGTCATGTCTCTATGTAGTACAGTGGAATAGAGTTCCATGTAGTCATGGCTCTATGTAGTACTGTGGAATAGAGTTCCATGTAGTCATGGCTCTATGTAGTACTGTGGAATAGAGTTCCATGTAGTCATGGCTCTATGTAGTACTGTGGAATAGAGTTCCATGTAGTCATGGCTCTATGTAGTACTGTGGAATAGAGTTCCATGTAGTCATGGCTCTATGTAGTACAGTGGAATAGAGTTCCATGTAGTCATGGCTCTATGTAGTACTGTGGAATAGAGTTCCATGTAGTCAGGGCTCTATGTAGTACTGTGGAATAGAGTTCCATGTAGTCAGGGCTCTATGTAGTACTGTGGAATAGAGTTCCATGTAGTCATGGCTCTATGTAGTACTGTGGAATAGAGTTCCATGTAGTCATGGCTCTATGTAGTACTGTGGAATAGAGTTCCATGTAGTCCTGGCTCTATGTAGTACTGTGGAATAGAGTTCCATGTAGTCATGGCTCTATGTAGTACTGTGTGCCTCCCATAGTCTGTTCCGGACTTGGGGACTGTAAAGAGACCTCTGGTGGCATGTCTTGTGGGGTATGCGTGGGTGTCCGAGCTGTGTGCCAGTAGTTTAAACAGAAACCTCGGTGCATTCAAACTGCTGTCATTTGTGGATGTTTCAGTATAACTGGGTCATCTGAAACTGCTACAGTACAAGGTCATAATTTAGCTGAAACATTGGAGAGAGAGAGAGAGAGAGAGAGAGAGAGAGAGAGACAGAGACAGAGACAGAGACAGAGACAGAGAGGTTGAGAGAGAGTGAGAGAGAGAGAGAGAGAGAGAGAGAGAGGTTGAGAGAGAGAGAGAGAGAGAGAGAGAGAGAGAGTGAAAAAAAAGTACTACCTAGGTCAATTCGTCTGAATGCATCAGAGCCTGATAAAGCTGTGCTCCATACATTTATTTGGAGGGAATTTGCATTGGTTACAGAAAGCACCTTTTGGCCCTGGTTCAAGGTTATTCTCTCATTTGAATAGGTCTCTCTGTGTGTGTGTGTTTTGACTGATTACCTCCTCTATCTCAGATGTGTGCAGTAGCCAGGAATAAATACGGAGAAAGAAGGAGAAATAAATATTCAACCTCTCCGAGAGCAATGACACCACAGTACTACATACAGTACAATGGCCTGGAGCTGGCTTTGAAATAGAGAAGGAAAGTAGAGGGTTGCAGGGGGGGGGGGGGGCTGATTTAATTACCGCAAATGTACACAAAGAGAGAGAGACAGAGAGAGAGAGAGAGAGAGAAGAGAGAGAGACCGAGGGGAGAGAGAGAGGAGAGAGAGAGAGAGAGAGAGAGAGAGAGAGAGAGAGAGAGAGAGAGAGAGAGAGGAGAGAGAGAGAGAGGGAGAGAGAGAGAGAGAGAGAGAGAGATATAGAGAGAGAGAGACCGAGAGAGAGAGACAGAGACTGAGACTGAGAGAGAGACACCGAGAGAGAGACACAGAGACCGAGAGAGATATAGAGAGACAGACAGACAGAGAGACAGAGAGAGAGAGAGAGAGACCCGAGAGATACACAGAGACCGAGAGAGATAGAGAGAGACAGATAGACAGAGAGAGAGAGAGAGAGACCGAGAGTGAGAGAGAGAGACCGAGAGTGGAGAGAGAGAGACCGAGAGAGAGACAGAGAGACACAGAGAGAGAGAGAGAGAGAGAGAGACCGAGAGTGAGAGAGAGAGACCAAGAGTGAGAGAGAGAGACCGAGAGTGAGAGAGAGAGACGAGAGAGAGACAGAGAGACACAGAGAGAGACAGCGAGACACAGAGAGAGAGAAGTCTGCATGTGATAGACTGAGCAGAGCGCAGGATGCTGTGTTGTGTATTTACCTGGTTGTTGTGGGGCATCCCATACAGAGCCTCCACAAGGTCAGCTGCTCTCTTCAGCAACACCTCCTACAGGAGACATGAGACCAGAGTCAGACACACAACACAGGAAGGAAAAGGAGAGACACACCAACGCAGAACGACCAAACAATCTCAGAGTCCATCTTTTTATCCAGGTCTTCCTTTGGAAAGAGGTCTGCTGACCTCAACTGGACTGTCAGGTTAAAGGTTAAATATACTGAAAATTAAAATATAAACGTAACACGCAACAATTTCAAAGATTTTACTGAGTTACGGTTCATACAAGGAAATCATTCATTTCACGTAAATGAGCCTCAGGATCTCGTCACGTGTCTCTTTGTGTATTCAAATTGCCGTCGATAAAAATGCTGTTGTGTTTGTTGTCCGTAGCTTATGCCTGCCCTCACCATAACCCCACCGCCACCATGCAGCTCTCTGTTCACAACGCTGACATCAGCTCGCCCACACACAGCCATACATGTAGTCCGTGGTTGGAGGCGGCTTATGGTAGAGAAATTAACCTATGAACATGCTAATTGCACGCTCCCTCGAAATTGCAGACTGTGGCATTGTGTTGTGTGACAAAACTGCACATTTTAGAGTCGTTTCTTATTGTCCAAAGCACAAGGTGCACCTGTGTAATGATCATGCTGTTTAATCAACTTCTTCATATGTCACACCTGTCAGGTGGATGGATTCTCTTGGCAATGGAGAAATGCTCACTTACAGGGATGTAAAACAAATTTAGAGAGAGATAAGCTTTTTCGAACATATCGGGAACATTCCGGGGATATTCTATTACTTATAATTATATTATTATTATATTAATTATATATATATTATAATTATATTATTATTGCTCCTGAAACACGGGACCAACACTTTACAATGTTGTGTTTACATTTTTATTCAGTGTGAATTAAATAAATATATATATGTTTTTTTTTTGCAAATCCATTGTTTAGGGAAGTTGGCTAGCCTAATAGGTACTGTATATAACCTACTACTGTACCAGTTCTGATAAGGATTCTAATAACCAGCATAAAAGGGTTTTAATCCATTTTATTAGGCTCAGTTACACATCAGAGGGCTGCCAGACTGTTAAGTCATTCCAATAGACTCCAACCTTAATGCTAAATGAGTAAAATAAGTACTTGAGTTGTTATTTTTTTTATGCTGCTGGGTATTTAACAAACAAACACACGTTGCCCGATATGAAAGGCGGCCAGGCTCTGCATTTGGCTGCTAATTCCCAGCACTTTAGTGGCATAGAACAATGAGTCATTTTCCATATCTTAATTAAACTGGCAGAGTCCTTAAAGACAACATCTCACCCCTAATTCAAGCCCCACATTTGCAAGAGAGTTCAATGCTCATTCTTCTTTCTTCCCAACAATAAAGTGAATTAGCTTGGGTTAATCTAGTTCTTTCATAATGACATTACGACATTTTTCAATTAACCTCTTTCACTGCCTGTTGTAAAGGACTTCATAAATGACTTCCCATCCAGCCAGCGATGAGTGGCAGTGCCCAGGGACGTGGGATGCACAGGACCCTGTCTTATCCATGTCTGCATGCCTCCACCTCTACTTTATAACAACACGGATTGACCTGCTGCTTTAAGTCTCCAACCGAAATGAGAATACGTCTTGCCAAGTGTCAACAATACAACACTGAGAAGCTTCAGACAATTCCTCTCGGTTTGGGCTGGTTGTTGTTTTCAAAGCGCCGAAACAATAAGAACTAAATCAGTATTGTTGGGATAATTTGATTATTTATTTTTTGAGTGGAAAGGTGTAGATAGTGTTCATTTAATCAAATAGTCCAATGAAAGTCTTATTGCAAATCCCATTGAAAATAGCTCTTTCGGCAGGTACCATCGATATACATGAACAATTCTGTCTTGTTCCCCACCGCACAAAGCTTCATCAGATCACAGCAAATAACCACGGCAAACATCACCGTATAAATAACGACAGGCGGCAGACTGGTAGACTCAATGTAAATGTAGACTGCTTGTTTTCAGAAGAACGCTGTGTTACCACGGAGACCGTGATCGTGGTTGGATTGTAAATGTAGACTGCTTGTTTCCAGAAGAACGTTGGTGTGACCACGGAGACCCTGAACGTGGTTGGATTGTAAACTGTAGACTGCTTGTTTTCAGAAGAACGCTGTGTGACCACGGAGACCCTGATCGTGGTTGGATTGTAAATGTAGACTGCTTGTTTTCAGAAGAACGCTGTGTTTACAACGGAGACCCTGATCGTGGTTGGATTGGTGTGTCATTCAGAACAACATACACCACGTTGAATCCTTTATTGATCCAGATTGATGACAGGAGACAGGGTTTCTTGTGTAGCTCAATACGTTTTATACACCCGGTCGTCTAAACCAGGAAATTGCCGGATGAATGGCTCTTAAAATGAGCATTTACCTCTGAAATTGGTGTCTATGCTTGATGTTGCATCTAGTTTGCATGCAAATAAAGAATTACACTTGTCATGAGGCAGGTACAATCAATGAATGGGCCAGCTGTCTTAATCTACTCTCATCAACCCAGGCTGCTCTCTCTCTGTGTGTGTGTGTCTCTCTCCCTCTCTCTCTCTCTCTCTCTCTCTCTCCCTCTCTCTCTCTCTCTCTGTCTCTCTCTCTCTCTCTCTCTCTGTCTCTCTCTGTCTCTCTCTCTGTCTCTGTCTCTCTCTCTTCTTCCTCTCTCTCTCTCTTCTCTCTCTCTGTCTCTCTCTCTCTCTCTCTGTCTTCTCTGTTCTCTCTCTCTCTCTCTCTCTCTGCTCTCTCTCTCTCTCTCTCTCTCTCTCTCTCTCTCTCTCTCTCTCTCTCTACTCTGTCTCTCTCTGTCTCTCTCTCTCTCTCTCTCTCTGTCTCTCTCTCTCTGTCTCTCTCTGTCTCTCTCTCTGTCTCTCTCTCTCTCTCTCTCTCTCCCTCTCTCCTGCATCTCCCCTTCTCTCTCTCTGTCTCTCTCTGTCTCTCTCTGTCTCTCTCTGTCTCTCTCTCCTCTCTCTCTCTCTCTTCTCTGTCTCTCTCTCTCTGTCTCTCTCTGTCTCTCTCTCTCTCTGCTTCTCTCTCTCTCTCTCTCTCTCTCTGTCTCTCTCTCTGTCTCTCTCTTCTCTCTCTGTCTCTTCTCTCTCTCTGTCTCTCTCTCTCTCTCTCTCTCTCTCTCTCTCTCTTCTGTCTCTCTCCTCTCTCTCTCTCTCTGTCTCTCTCTGTCTCTCTCTCTTCTCTCTCTCTCTCTGTCTCTCTTCTGTCTTCTCTCTCTCTCTCTCTCTCTCTCCTCTCTCCTGTCTCTCTCTGTTCTCTCTCTGTCTCTCTCTCTCTCTCTCTCCTCTCTGTCTCTCTCTCTCTCTCTCTCTCTCTTCTCTCTGTCTCTCTCCCTCTCTGTCTCTCTCTCTCTCTCTCTCCCTCTCTCTGTCTCTCTGTCTCTCTCTCTCTCTGTCTCTCTCTCTCTCTTTCCGAGAAGAAGATAA
>NW_022261981.1:8152992-8154652 GCF_002021735.2 Oncorhynchus kisutch | reverse complement strand
CTCTCTCCTTTCTCTCTCTCTCCTTTCTCTCTCTCTCCTTCTCTCTCTCTCTCTCTCTCGCTCTCTCTCTCTCCTTTCTTCTCTCTCTCTTCTCTCGCTCTCTCTCTCTCCTTTCTCTCTCTCTCCCTCTCTCTCTCTCTCCTTTCTTTTTCCTTTCTCTCCTCTCCTCTCTCTCTCCTTTCTCTCTCTCCTCTCTCTCTCTCCTTCTCTCTCCTTTCTCTCTCTCTCTCTCCCTTTCTCTCTCCCTTCATTCTCCACTTTCTGCAACATCTAATGCTGATGTTCTTTCATTCCATTACTCTTCTCATTCAGAATATATAGAAGGGGTCAATTGCTGCTTTTACGCGGCGAGGAGCATTGCTCTGACCGGGGGCCGCAGAGCGCTGAGACGGCTGGCTTAACCATGATGAATCACCCGACGCTTTCATTTACATGCTGCAGAACCCCACATCGAGGTCCATTAGAAGGGCAAATCAAATATTTATGTTTGTTTATTGAAACTGCTAGATTCCATCTTCTGTTTCTGCCATCGTCTCATGAAGGGGGAGGGGGTCCTGAGTGGTGCGTGAGTAAGGCTATCTAAATTCCCTCTCACCTGTACACTAAGAGGCCGACAACGTTATTTGCGAAAGTGGAAAGAGGTGTATTTCCTGGATTGTTTGCGTGTCGTTTTTTTTGGGGTGGGGGGGGGGGGGGGGGGGGGGGGGGGGTGTTTAGAACTACATCTCATATGTGGATATAAACACGTCCAAACGGAGAGACAGGGTGCTCTGAGAGGAGGACAGGGTGCTCTGAGAGGAGGGACAGGGTGCTCTGAGAGGAGGGACAGGTGCTCTGAGAGGAGGGACAGGGTGCTCTGAGAGGAGGGACAGGGTGCTCTGAGAGGGGGACAGGGTGCTCTGAGAGGAGGGACAGGGTGCTCTGAGAGGAGGACAGCGGTGTGAACGGAGAGACAGGGTGCTCTGAGAGGAGGGACAGCGGTGTGAACGGAGAGACAGGGTGCTCTGAGAGGAGGGACAGTGGTGTGAACGGAGAGACAGGGTGCTCTGAGAGGAGGGACAGGGTGCTCTGAGAGGAGGGACAGCGGTGTGAACGGAGAGACAGGGTGCTCTGAGAGGAGGGACAGCGGTGTGAATGGAGAGACAGGGTGCTCTGAGAGGAGGGACAGCGGTGTGAACGGAGAGACAGGGTGCTCTGAGAGGAGGGACAGCGGTGTGAACGGAGAGACAGGGTGCTCTGAGAGGAGGGACAGGGTGCTCTGAGAGGAGGGACAGCGGTGTGAACGGAGAGACAGGGTGCTCTGAGAGGAGGGACAGCGGTGTGAACGGAGAGACAGGGTGCTCTGAGAGGAGGGACAGCGGTGGTGAACGGAGCACCGTTGCCCAGGCAACGTTTTTATTGGTAACAAGAGAGAGTTTAAAGTGTTTACTGAAATAAGAAAAATTCTGCGTAGATATTTATCTTCTCCGCTGAGACAAAACAAAAAAAAACTCTGGTGGAATTAAAACTCCGTGTCGTTGTTTGTGTCGCACTGCTTTGCTTTATCTTGGGCCAGGTCGCAGTTGTAAATGAGAACTTGTTCTCGACTAGCTTACCTGGTTAAATAAAGGTGTTCTCAACTAGCTTACCTGGTTAAATAAAGGTGTTCTCAACTAGCCTA
>NW_022261981.1:8140492-8147992 GCF_002021735.2 Oncorhynchus kisutch | reverse complement strand
CTACCAGGATTTAATCATCTGTGAATAGCTGACTACAGACTGATGTGGGCCACTATCATTCTACCAGGATTTAATCATCTGTGAATAGCTGA
Source organism: Oncorhynchus kisutch (assembly GCF_002021735.2). Taxonomy (NCBI): domain Eukaryota; kingdom Metazoa; phylum Chordata; class Actinopteri; order Salmoniformes; family Salmonidae; genus Oncorhynchus; species Oncorhynchus kisutch. Next base: position 8,147,900 of record NW_022261981.1, on the reverse strand, counting down.
CTACAAACTGATGTGGGCCACTATCATTCTACCAGGATTTAATCATCTGTGAATAGCTGACTACAAACTGATGTGGGCCACTATCATTCTACCAGGATTTAATAATCTGTGAATAGCTGACTACAAACTGATGTGGGCCACTATCATTCTACCAGGCTTTAATAATCTGTGAATAGCTGACTACAAACTGATGTGGGCCACTATCATTCTACCAGGCTTTAATAATCTGTGAATGGCTGACTACAAACTGATGAATGGCAGCATCACTCTTCAGCAGCACTGCACTGAGCAAACTGGCCTCATGAAATTGCAGGCCACGAATAGTAATGAATGTGTTTTTTTTTTTTTTTCACACCTCTCCACCCACCCACCAACCCCGAACCCAACCTCTCCCTCGGTAACTGTAATTTGGGAGTACGAACGGCGACGTGTGATAAATCAAAGAGTCCGTGGCGCCCGCGTGATCGAGCATGAATCATAATCCACCACTACGACTGGGTTCCACTGCACACATTGTGTTTAACAAGCTCTGGAACAGAGTCACGGAGGTCTATTAATAAGGAACGTCCTCGGCTCAAAAGAAAACATGAGGGGTGTGCGGCTGTGTGTGTGTGTGTGTGTGTGTGTTGTTTGGTGTGTCGCAGGCCTTGAAGGAGTGTGCACGGGGCCATAGGACCCAAGCCGTATTAGGGTAGTGATAGCAATAGCCCCGTTGGATGTAGAAGGCATGATCAGTAGAGTGACTGTACAAGTAGAGTGACTGTACTAGGAGAGTGACTGTACCAGAAGAGTAACTGTACTAGTAGAGTGACTGCGCTAGTAGAGTGACTGTACTAGTAGAGTGACTGTACTAGTAGAGTGACTGTACCAGTAGAGTGACTGTGCTAGGGGAGTGGCAGTACTAGTAGATTGACAGTACCAGTAGAGTGACTGTGCTAGGGGAGTGACTGTGCTAGGGGAGTGACTGTGCTAGGGGAGTGACAGTACTAGTAGAGTGACAGTACTAGTAGAGTGACTGTGCTAGGGGAGTGACTGTGCTAGGGGAGTGACAGTACTAGTAGAGTGACAGTACCAGTAGAGTGACTGTGCTAGAGGAGTGACTGTGCTAGGGGAGTGACAGTACTAGTAGAGTGACAGTACTAGTAGAGTGACTGTGCTAGGGGAGTGACTGTGCTAGTAGAGTGACTGTGCTAGGGGAGTGACTGTGCTAGGGGAGTGACTGTGCTAGGGGAGTGACTGTGCTAGGGGAGTGACAGTACTAGTAGAGTGACAGTACTAGTAGAGTGACAGTACTAGTAGAGTGACTGTGCTAGTAGAGTGACTGTTCTAGTAGAGTGACAGTACTAGTAGAGTGACTGTGCTAGTAGAGTGACTGTTCTAGTAGAGTGACAGTACTAGTAGAGTGACAGTACTAGTAGAGTGACTATGCTAGTAGAGTGACTGTACTAGTAGAGTGACTGTAGAGTGACTGACTCTGTAGCTGCTCACTAACACAAATCAATGGGCTCTTATCTTTCACACTAAAAAACAACTGCCTCCATCTATTCATTACCCAGACTGCAATTTAGACCCCATCACTCATTAACACACACACACACACACACACACACACACACACACACACACACACACACACACACACACACACACACACACACACACACACACACACACACACACACAGTCACCCCAGCATGTAATTTAGTGATTAACACCTTCAGGCTCAGTGGGTCTAGTCTGATGAACGTGTAGAATGGAAGTGAATATGAAGGCTAACGTTAGCCAGGCAGACAGAGAGACAAGATGCTGACAGCCAGGGGAGAGAGAGACACAGAGAAGACAAGATGCCAACTTCCTTCCACTAAAATAATTGGTTGACTTGATGATGAAGTGGTATATTTACAGAACCGGGGGATCCGAGGACAGCGAGACGCGGTAATCAATGAAGTGGCCGCGTGCTAAGAAGCTACGGCTCAGCGTTGTAACACGCGTCAGACAGAGAGACAGACGGACGGGGTGAGGTGCTCGCTGGGTGGCCACCAGAGCTTGACAGCTGCCGATGCTATTTGATGGTTCTTCACAATCAAGGCAACTGAGGAAGACAACGGTCTCCGCATGCAGGAATGTTGAAGGAAGACGTGGCATTGTTAAAAGCATTGATCCTTACCTTATTGATTTCACATGACATGGCTTTGGCTGGGGGTATCATCACTACTATCCCTCCCTCCCTCTCAAACTCTCTATCCCTCCCTCCCTCTCAAACTCTCTATCCCTCCCTCCCTCTCAAACTCTCTATCCCTCCCTCCCTCTCAAACTCTCTATACCTCCCTCCCTCTCAAACTCTCTATCCCTCCCTCCCTCTCAAACTCTCTATCCCTCCCTCCCTCTCAAACTCTCTATCTCTCTCTGTCTCTGTCTCTCTCTCTCTCTCTGTCTGTCTCTGTCTCTCTATCTATCTCTCTCTGTCTATGTCTCTCTCTCTCTCTCTCTGTCTCTCTCTCTCTATCTCTCTGTCTCTTTCTCTCTCTCTCTGTCTCTGTCTCTGTCTCTCTCTCTGTCTGTCTCTATGTCTCTCTGTCTCTCTCTCTGTCTCTCTCTATCTCTCTGTCTGTCTCTATGTCTCTCTGTCTCTCTCTCTGTCTCTCTCTCTCTCTCTATCTCTGTCTCTTTCTCTCTCTCTGTCTCTCTCTCTATGTCTCTCTGTCTGTCTGTCTCTCTGTCTCTCTCTCTGTCTCTATATCTCTCTTTCTCTATCTCCCTGTCTCTCTCACTCTGTCTCTCTATCGCTGTCTCTCTCTCTGTCTCTCTCTCTCTCTATCTATCAATTCAATTCAATTCAAGGGCTTTATTGGCATGGGAAACATGTGTTAACATTGCCAAAGCAAGTGAGATAGACAACATACAAAGTGAATATATAAAGTGAAAAACAACAAAAATTAACAGTAAACATTACACATACAGAAGTTTCAAAACAGTAAAGACATTACAAATGTCATATTATATATATATATACAGTGTTTTAACAATGTACAAATGGTTAAAGGACACAAGATAAAATAAATAAGCATAAATATGGGTTGTATTTACAATGGTGTTTGTTCTTCACTGGTTGCCCTTTTCTCGTGGCAACAGGTCACAAATCGTGCTGCTGTGATGGCACACTGTGGAATTTCACCCAGTAGATATGGGAGTTTTTCAAAATTTGATTTGTTTTCAAATTCTTTGTGATTCTGTGTAATCTGAGGGAAATATGTCTCTCTAATATGGTCATACATTGGGCAGGAGGTTAGGAAGTGCAGCTCAGTTTCCACCTCATTTTGTGGGCAGTGAGCACATAGCCTGTCTTCTCTTGAGAGCCATGTCTACCTACGGCGGCCTTTCTCAATAGCAAGGCTATGCTCACTGAGTCTGTCTCTGTCTGTCTCTATATCTCTATGTCTCTCTGTCTCTCTCTCTGTCTCTCTCTCTGTCTCTCTCTCAGCACCTCCACCAAACCCCCTTCCTGTTCTCCACCCCTCCACCCCATATTCAGAAGATGTAAACCCCACGTAAATGCTATATGTGTAAAACTCCATAATCAGCCCATTAATCATCAGAGGCTGTCTTCTTCCGGGACAATTTGTCATGTCTGGGCCGTGCCCTGGCTGACACAGATGTGTCAGAAAGCCATGTGGGGACACGGGAGTAAGGGGGAGAGGAGTAGAGATTTCTGGCCAAGGCAGCAGGCCTGGGGAGACACATGGGAGAATGATACCATACACACACACACACACACACACGCATGCACGCACGCACACACGCACACACACACACGCGCACACACACATACACACACACACACGCACACACACATACACACACACGCGCACACACACATACACACACACACATAGACACACACATAGACACACACACACACACACACACACTCACTCACACACACACATAGACACACACACACACACACACACACACACACACACACACACACACACACACACACACACACACACACACACACACACACACACACACATAGACACACACACACACACACACACACATACATACACACACTCACACACACACATAGACACACACACACACACACACACACACACACACACACACACACACACACACACACACACACACACACACACACACACACACACATACATACACACACATACATACACACACTCACACACTCACACACTCACACACACACACACACACACACACACACACACACACACACACACACACACACACACACACACACACACACACACACACATACATACACACACTCTCACACACACATAGACACACACACACACACACACACACACACATACATACACACACTCACACACTCACACACACACACACACACACACACACACACACACACACACATACACATATATACACACGCAGGCAAACATACCCACACAGCTTGAGTTGAATAGCATTGTTAAGGAGAAAGAGGCTGATCATTAAAGGGCCTGTGGCTTGATAAATCTGGGCTGATGGGACTTGTTCAGAGAGAGGTAAATGTTCATCAGCTATTGATTTCATGCTAATGTGTAGAGGGAGGTCATGGAATCCTTCATTAGCACTAAAACACAGTCTTGATTTTTGATAGGATGGCTATCGTACTGCAGCTCAGAGCATCAGAGAGAGAGAGAGAGAGAGAGAGAGAGAGAGAGAGAGAGAGAGAGAGAGAGAGAGAGGACTATTCAGAGTTGGCACATCCCTGTGGGCCCAGCTATATCACCCAACCTATCTGACTGCTACCTATCCTCTCCCGATCTCAGCCCTCGGCTCCTCTCCCGACCTCAAACCCTCGGCTCCTCTCCCGACCTCAAACCCTCGGCTCCTTTCCCTACCTCAGCCCCTCTCCTGCCTCATTTCTCTGCCCCTCTCCTGTCTCAGACCTCACCCCTTCTCCTGTCTCAGCCCTCAGCCCTCGGCCTCTCTCCAGCCTCATTTCTCGGCCCTTCTCGTGCCTCAGCCCTCAGTCCCTCTCCTGCCTCAGCCCACGGCCCCTCTCCCGCCTCAGCCCTCGTCCCCTCTCCCGCCTCAGCCCTCGTCCCCTCTCCCGCCTCAGCCCTCGGCCCCTCTCCTGCCTCAGCCCTCGGCCCCTAGCCCCAACCAATCAATAGCACTTTCCTCTTTCAGAACTGGGTATTATGAGGAGGACAGATTTTCTAACCTTTCACCTGCTTCGCATTACACCGCTGATATTAAGATAAATTGCCTGGTTCGGGGGTAAACATATGCTGCAATCCAAACTGTCGGCGCCGCTTTGCTCCGGGATAATACGTATTGATCTCACCCAACTTCTTCCCAATTCTGCTTACTGACCTCTGACCTCTGGGATAATGAGGGAGGGAGGGACCCACTGTGACCTGTTCAGAGGACATAGAGGAGTGTGGAGTTCCCCTACAGGGGCCAAGATAATATTCATGATTACTAGGAAGACGGATATTTACATATATGGATACATATGGACTGTTGGTGTCTGTCATGACTTCTGTCTGGTTCCTATCTAGTGTTAGATATCATAGTGTTGTCTGGCTCCTATCTAGTGTTAGATATCACAGTGTTGTCTGGCTCCTATCTAGTCCTGTGTTAGATATCATAGTGTTGTCTGGCTCCTATCTAGTGTTAGATATCATAGTGTTGTCTGGCTCCTATCTAGTCCTGTGTTAGATATCATAGTGTTTTCTGGCTCCTATCTAGTGTTAGATATCATAGTGTTGTCTGGCTCCTATCTAGTGTTAGATATCATAGTGTTGTCTGGCTCCTATCTAGTGTTAGATATCATAGTGTTGTCTGGCTCCTATCTAGTGTTAGATATCATAGTGCTGTCTGGTTCCTATCTAGCGTTAGATATCATAGTGTTGTCTGGCTCCTATCTGGTGTTAGATATCATAGTGTTGTCTGGCTCCTATCTAGTCCTGTGTTAGATATCATAGTGTTGTCTGGCTCCTATCTAGTGTTAGATATCATAGTGTTGTCTGGCTCCTATCTAGTGTTAGATATCATAGTGTTGTCTGGCTCCTATCTAGTGTTAGATATCATAGTGTTGTCTGGCTCCTATCTAGTGTTAGATATCATAGTGTTGTCTGGCTCCCATCTAGTGTTAGATATCATAGTGTTGTCTGCCTCCTATCTAGTGTTAGATATCATAGTGTTGTCTGGCTCCTATCTAGTGTTAGATATCACAGTGTTGTCTGGCTCCTATCTAGTGTTAGATATCATAGTGTTGTCTGGCTCCTATCTAGTGTTAGATATCATAGTGTTGTCTGGCTCCTATCTAGTCCCGTGTTAGATATCATAGTGTTGTCTGGCTCCTATCTAGTCCTGTGTTAGATATCATAGTGTTGTCTGGCTCCTATCTAGTCCTGTGTTAGATATCATAGTGTTGTCTGGCTCCTATCTAGTGTTAGATATCATAGTGTTGTCTGACTCCTATCTAGTGTTAGATATCATAGTGTTGTCTGACTCCTATCTAGTGTTAGATACCATAGTGTTGTCCGGCTCCTATCTAGTGTTAGATATCATAGTGTTGTCTGGCTCCTATCTAGTGTTAGATATCATAGTGTTGTCTGGCTCCTATCTAGTCCTGTGTTAGATATCATAGTGTTGTCTGGCTCCTATCTAGTCCTGTGTTAGATATCATAGTGTTGTCTGGCTCCTATCTAGTCCTGTGTTAGATATCATAGTGTTGTCTGGCTCCTATCTAGTCCTGTGTTAGATATCATAGTGTTGTCTGGCTCCTATCTAGTCCTGTGTTAGATATCATAGTGTTGTCTGGCTCCTATCTAGTCCTGTGTTAGATATCATAGTGTTGTCTGGCTCCTATCTAGTGTTAGATATCACAGTGTTGTCTGGCTCCTATCTAGTCCTGTGTTAGATAACATAGTGTTGTCTGACTCCTACCTAGTGTTAGATATCATAGTGTTGTCTGGCTCCTATCTAGTCCTGTGTTAGATATCATAGTGTTGTCTGGCTCCTATCTAGTCCTGTGTTAGATATCATAGTGTTGTCTGGCTCCTATCTAGTCCTGTGTTAGATATCATAGTGTTGTCTGGCTCCTATCTAGTCCTGTGTTAGATATCATAGTGTTGTCTGGCTCCTATCTAGTCCTGTGTTAGATATCATAGTGTTGTCTGGCTCCTATCTAGTCCTGTGTTAGATATCATAGTGTTGTCTGGCTCCTATCTAGTGTTAGATATCACAGTGTTGTCTGGCTCCTATCTAGTCCTGTGTTAGATATCATAGTGTTGTCTGACTCCTATCTAGTGTTAGATATCATAGTGTTGTCTGGCTCCTATCTAGTCCTGTGTTAGATATCATAGTGTTGTCTGGCTCCTATCTAGTCCTGTGTTAGATA
>NW_022261981.1:8082816-8135392 GCF_002021735.2 Oncorhynchus kisutch | reverse complement strand
GGGAAATGGGAGAGAGAGAGAGAGGAGAGAGAGAGATGAGAGAGGAGAGAGAGAGAGAGAGAGAGAGAGGAGAGAGAGAGAGGGAGGGAAAGGGGAAATGGCGAGAGATCATGCCTCAATTGCTGCCACTTGTTTCAATTACAGCCTTGGATTTCACAAGTCACCGTATAATTACATGCCATCAAACAATGAAATGAAATTTCCCCTTTACAAGAGCACCTCTCCCTGACAGAGAGGAGAGGGTGTTATGTTCTCAGACTAATTAGGAGAGGAAGAGTATCGCTCCCTTGTAACCCTTCTGTCCCTCACCTCCCTCTACTTCCACCTCACCTCCCTCTACTCCCACCTCACCTCCCACTACTTCCACCTCACCTCACCTCCCTCTACTCCCACCTCAACTCCCTCTACTTCTACCTCACCTTACCTCCCACCCTACCCCTCCATCTACTCTCACCTCACCTCCCTCTACTCCCACCTCACCTCCCTCTACTCCCACCTCACCTCCCTCTACTCCCACCTCACCTCCCTCTACTCCCACCTCACCTCCCTCTTCTCCCACCTCACCTCCCTCTACTCCCACCTCACCTCCCTCTACTCCCACCTCACCTCCCTCTACTCCCACCTCACCTCACCTCCCACCCTACCCCTCCATCCACTCCCACCTCACCTCCCGCTACTTCTATTCTCACCTCACCTCCCTCTACTCCCACCTCACCTCCCTCTACTCCCACCTCACCTCCCTCTACTCCCACCTCACCTCCCTCACCTCCCTCTACTCCCACCTCACCTCCCTCTACTCCCACCTCACCTCCCTCTACTCTCACCTCACCTCCCTCTACTCCACCTCACCTCCCTCTACTCCACCTCACCCTCCCTCTACTCCCACCTCACCTCACTCCCACCTCACCTCCGGCTACTTCTATCTCACCTCATCTCCCTCTACTCCCACCTCACCTCCCTTTCTACTCCCACCCTACCTCCTCTCTCCACCTCACCTCCCTCTACTCTCACCTCCTACTCTCACCTCACCTCCCTACTCCCACCTCACCTCCCTCTACTCCCACCTCACCTCCCTCTACTCCCACCTCACCTCCCTCTACTCCCACCTCACCTCCCTCTACTGCCATCTCACCTCCCTCTACTCCCAACTCACCTCCCTTCACTTCCACCTCACCTCCCTCTACTCCCACCTCACCTACCTCTACTCCCACCTCACCCCCCTCTACTCCCACCTCACCTCCCTCTACTCCCACCTCACCTCCCTCTACTCTCACCCTACCTCCCTTCACTTCCACCTCACCTCCCTCTACTCTCAGCTCACCTCACCTCCCTCTACTCCCACCTCACCTCCCTCTACTCCCACGTCACCTCCCTCTACTTCCCACCTCACCTCCCTCTACTTCCCACCTCACCTCCCTCTACTCCCATCTCACCTCCCTCTACTCCCATCTCACCTCCCTTCACTTCCACCTCACCTCCCTCTACTCTCACCTCACCTCCCTCTACTCCCACCTCACCTACCTCTACTCCCACCTCACCCCCCTCTACTCCCACCTCACCTCCCTCTACTCCCACCTCACCTCCCTCTACTCTCACCCTACCTCCCTTCACTTCCACCTCACCTCCCTCTACTCTCAGCTCACCTCACCTCCCTCTACTCTCACCTCACCTCACCCCCCTCTACTCCCACCTCACCTCCCTCTACTCTCACCTCACCTCCCTCTACTCCCACCTCACCTCCCTCTACTCCCACCTCACCTCCCTCTACTCCCACCTCACCTCCCTCTACTCCCACCTCACCTCCCTCTACTCCCACCACACCTCACCTCCCTCTACTCTCACCTCACCTCACCTCCCTCTACTCCCACCTCACCTTACCTCCCTCTACTCCCACCTCACCTCACCTCCCTCTACTCCCACCTCACCTCCCTCTACTCTCACCTCACCTCCCTCTACTCCCACCTCACCTCCCTCTACTCTCACCTCACCTCCCTCTACTCTCACCTCACCTCATCTCCCTTTACTCTCACCTCACCTCCCTCTACTCCCACCTCACCTCACCTCCTATCCTACCCCTCCTTCTACTCCCACCTCACCTCACCTAACCTCCCACCCTACCCCTCCCTCTACTCCCACCTCACCTCAGCTCCTATCCTACCCCTCCCTCTACTCCCACCTCACCTCACCTTTGTAGTTTGGGAGCAGGGTTTGTTGTTTGGGAACAGGCTTTGTTGTTTGGGAGCAGGCTTTGTTGTTTGGGAGCAGGCTTTGTTGTTTGGGAGCAGGGTTTGTAAGGAACCATGTGTTGTGATCTTACTACTTCAAAATATCTAAGTTAACAGAAACGATGCCTGTTATCACAGCTTTAAAAGAGAGAGCGGCCTCCCGAGTTGAGCAGAAGGGCATTGCAGTGTTTGAGGCGTCACTACAGACCCAGGTTCGATCTCAGGCTGTGTCACAGCCGGCCGTGACCGGGAGACCCATGAGGCAGCGCACAATTGGCTCAGCGTCGTCCGGGTTAGGGGAGGGTTTGCACCGGGCATGGATTTCCTTGTCCCGTCGTGCTCTAGCGGCTCCTTGCGGCGGGCCAGGCGCCTGCAGGCTGACTCCGGTCGCCAGCTGTACGGTGTTTCCTCCGACACATTGGATAAGCGAGCAGTGTGTCGAGAAGCAGTATAGCTTGTAAGGGTGATGTTTCGGAGGACGCAAGGTTCTCGACCTTCGCCTCTCCCAAGTCCGTAGCAAAGTTGCAGTGTTGAGATAAGACTGTAACTACCAAATAGATATCACAAAAATTGAGGAGAAAAAAAAAAATAATAATAAATGAGAGAGTGACTAATAAATAGAATTAGAAAAGGGTTTCAGGATAAATCCTTAGGAAATGGTATGAGGGACATTACAACAAGACAGGAAGGGAAACCCAGACCTGCTGATAATGGATTTTAAATGAACATGGCAGAGGAAGTCTGGTTCTGGTGCCACAGTGCTGCTAAAGACCTGGAGATTCTGGATACACTATTCAATATATAGTGTACTACTTTGGACCTACGTCCAATAGAGAGTCCTGGACCTGTGTCCAATAGGGAGGCCTGGACCTGTGTCTAATAGGGAGGCCTGGACGTGTGTCCAATAGGGAGGCCTGGACATGTGTCCAATAGAGAGTCCTGGACCTGTGTCCAATAGAGAGTCCTGGACCTGTGTCCAATAGGGAGGCCTGGACCTGTGTCTAATAGGGAGGCCTGGACCTGTGTTCAATAGAGAGTCCTGGACCTGTGTCCAATAGGGAGGCCTGGACCTGTGTCCAATAGAGAGTTCTGGACCTGTGTCTAATAGAGAGGCCTGGACCTACGTCCAATAGAGAGTCCTGGACCTGTGTCCAATAGAAAGGCCTGGACCTGTGTCCAATAGAGAGTCCTGGACCTGTGTCCAATAGAGAGTCCTGGATAAGTCCAATAGAGAGTCCTGGACCTGTGTCCAATAGAGAGTCCTGGATAAGTCCAATAGAGAGTCCTGGACCTGTGTCCAATAGAGAGTCCTGGACCTGTGTCCAATAGAGAGTCCTGGACCTGTGTCCAATAGAGAGTCCTGGACCTGTGTCCAATAGAGAGTCCTGGACCTGTGTCCAATAGAGAGGCCTGGACCTGTGTCCAATAGAGAGTCCTGGACCTGTGTCCAATAGAGAGGCCTGGACCTGTGTCCAGTAGAGAGTCCTGGACCTGTGTCCAATAGAGAGTCCTGGACCTGTGTCCAATAGAGAGTCATGGACCTGTGTCCAATAGAGAGTCCTGGACCTGTGTCCAATAGGGAGGCCTGGACCTGTGTCCAATAGAGAGGTCTGGAACTCTGTCCAATAGGGAAGCTGGATAAGTCCAATAGGGAGGCTGGATAAGACCAATAGAGAGGCCTGGACCTGTGTCCAATAGAGAGGATGGATAAGACCAATAGGGAGGCAGGATAAGACCAATAGGGAGGCCTGGACCTGTGTCCAATAGAGAGGATGGACAAGACCAATAGGGAGGCTGGATAAGACCAATAGGGAGGCTGGATAAGACCAATAGAGAGGCCTGGACCTGTGTCCAATAGAGAGGATGGACAAGACCAATAGGGAGGCTGGATAAGACCAATAGGGAGGCTGGATAAGACCAATAGGGAGGCTGGATAAGACCAATAGAGAGGCTGGATAAGACCAATAGAGAGGCTGGATAAGACCAATAGGGAGGCTGGATAAGACCAATAGGGAGGCTGGATAAGACCAATAGGGAGGCTAGATAAGACCCGGAACACTTCACATCTCCAGTCTTCTTTTATTGAGTGAAGCGGTGAGATGACCCCTTTGTCCTTTTCTGGGATGATGAATGTCTGTCTCCTCTCTTCTACATTTCCTCCGTTTTTTTTTTTTGATGCAGTGAAGTCGATAGATTCACCTTGACAAGAAAACTTTGTGATTTATCAACCCTCCTCTGGCCAATGCTAGATCCCAGTCTCTTACCGTCCTGAAGAACCCAAATCCACAGAGAGTAACAGAACAACAGAGCCCAGTGGTTGGTGTAATTCTTCTGGGGTGGAAAAGGAAGGTATGGAGGAACGGAGAGATGGAGAGAGGTGTCGTACACTGATAGACAAATGGATCTTGTTAGAGAGAAACAGCTGCAACAATATATATATATAAATATATAAATAAATAAATGTGTTTGACTTGTCCTCCTAACAGAAAGGACCATGGTGATCAACGCGGGACCACAAGATGAAGCACTCTGTCAGGGGCCGCGTTGGGAAATTAACAAATAATGTTCCTCCTTCCCTGATAAATGTGTGACAGCAAATCTTTTTTCTTTTATTTCTTCCTCATTTTGCTGCACGTCTCACCGTCCCCATTGGTAAGTAAAGGAAAGGTTTACCGGCAACCACAATTTCCCTGTGATGAACGGCGGTCTGTAAATGTACCATTTCTGTATGAGATATAGTTCATTTTAAGCAATTCTGGTAAATGGGTGTCACTGATTAGGACAGATAGTGCTGGCGGTATGATAGCCCAGTCGGCACGGACTTTATTCACTCCCCTGGCCTACAGCGAGGCAGAAAGGCCATGCAGGCTGTCAGTGATCGTGCCTCCATGCCTAAATAGAAAGCAATAGCTTTGATGCAATTAGAGGCCATGCTGAGGTTTATTCCTGAAGCCTGTCATAGTTCAGGGGTTATAAAGGGTGTTCGGGAGGCAGCAGCCATGATAAAGACTCTACTACCTCTCAACCACATGTCCATACCTCTTTCTCCTCTATCTCCCTCCTCCTGCTCTGTGATTCATCACTCTCTCTGTCTCTCTCTCTCTCTCTCTCTCCTGTCTCTCTCTCTCTCTGTCTCTCTCATCTCTCTGTCTCTCTCTCTCTCTGTCTCTCTCTCTCTCTGTCTCTCTCTCTCTGTCTCTCTCTCTGTCTCTCTCTGTCTCTCTCTCTCTCCCTCTCTCTCTCTCTCTCTCTCTCTCTCTCTCTGTCTCTCTCTCGTCTCTCTCTGTCTCTTCTCTGTCTCTCCTCTGTCTCTCTCTCTGTCTCTTCTCTGTGTCTCTCTCTCTTCCTCTCTCTCTCTCTCTCTCTCTCGTCTCTCTCTGTCTCTCTCTGTCTCTCTCTGTCTCTCTCTCTGTCTCTCTCTCTGTCTCTCTCTCCGTCTCTCTCTCCGTCTCTCTCTCTGTCTCTCTCTCTCTCTCTCTTTCCTTCTTTCTTTCTCACTCCCGCACAACAAGAGAATATCCTCTGTCTTATCTACAAATTTAAGGTATTATAAACAAAAATTAAAAGTGGCTGCCAACATTTTTAGGCGAATAATAATAATAATCATTTCTTATTTGTTTATTTTTAGCTGAACTCATCAGAGCAGCTTACTAACATGCCGATAGGACAACAAAGTGAGTAAGAAACAAGTTCCTCTGTCCAATAGAAGGGTCTAAAACATAACACCTGGAAGCTCCTGTTAGAAAGTGTCTGCTCAGCGCTGGATGACTTATTACAGTCGGGGAGTATTGGCAGGAAGACAAAACATGGAAGGACGCTCTTTGATTTCTCTGGGATCCTCCTGACAAGCCTGTTCCTGCTGCCAGGCCTGATCAATGGATAACCGATACAGGTATCAGACACCCGCCACAAACGGCCTTGTGGGTAAACAAAAGACGCGGCGGAAAACAAGGAACAAAAACAAGGTTAAAGCACAACAACAACAACAAAAACACAGAACAAAGAGGCTCTTCAAAGAGGAGAAGAGGAACAGGACTGATACACAGCTGCACCATTTTCTATTGGACAGAGGAGAAGAGGAACAGGACTGATACACAGCTGCACCATTTTCTATTGGACAGAGGAGAAGAGGAACAGGACTGATACACAGCTGCACCATTTTCTATTGGACAGAGGAGAAGAGGAACAGGACTGATACACAGCTGCACCATTTTCTATTGGACAGAGGAGAAGAGGAACAGGACTGATACACAGCTGCACCATTTTCTATTGGGGAGGAAGTAGGAACAGGACTGATAAACAGCTGCACCATTTTCTATTGGGAGGAAGTAGGAACAGGACTGATAAACAGCTGCACCATTTCTATTGGGGAGGAAGTAGGAACAGGACTGATAAACAGCTTGCACCATTTTCTATTGGGGAGGAAGTAGGAACAGGACTGATAAACAGCTGCACCATTTTCTATTGGGGAGGAAGTAGGAACAGGACTGATACACAGCTGCACCATATTCTATTGGGGAGGAAGTAGGCCACAAGGCTGGAGCCTGGAATAGACATGATAGTGGATAAGGTAAACAGGTGTACAGCGTACGAGGTTACAAATGTACAGCAATACCTGGTTGCAAATGTACAGCGTACGAGGTTACAAATGTACAGCATACCTGGTTGCAAATGTACAGCATACAAGGTTACAAATGTACCGCGTACCTGGTTGCAAATGTACAGCATACCTGGTTGCAAATGTACAGCGTACGAGGTAACAAGTAGACGAGGTACTAGTGTAGAAGGTTGTTCAGGCCCCAGCTACACTAACAGCAAGGCTCACACAGAACGAAACACAATGGGGAAAGCGTCAGATAAAGGCCCCTTTAACCACCAGAGTTACACAAACCATTAGACCCGTACACCCCTTACAGTTTGTATGTATGTCCAACCCCCATTCAGAGTCAGCCTTCCGGATACTTCCTCTGTGTGTCCTCATTATTCCTGCCCTGCTGCCACCGGTCAACATGTAACATTTAACCGACGCTTTAAATCTAACACCACTTGACCCCAAGCAGTGCAACGCTGGCGAGGCACTGAGAGGGAGAGAGGGGAGAGAGAGAGAGAGAGAGAGGGGAAAGAGAGAGAGAGAGAGAGAGAGAGAGAGAGAGAGAGAGAGAGAGAGAGAGAGAGAGAGAAGGAGAGAGAGGAGAGAAGGAGAGAGAGAGAGAGAGAAGGAGAGAGAGAGAGAGAGAGGAGAGAGAGAGAGAAGGAGAGAGAGAGAGAAGGAAGAGAGAGAGAGAGACAGAGAGAGAGAGAGTGAGAGGAGAAGAGAGAGAGAGAGAGAGAGCGACAGAGAGACAGAGAGAGAGAGAGTGGAGACGAGAGAGAGAGAGAGAGACAGAGAGAGAGAGAGACAGAGAAGAGAGAGAGAGAGAGAGAAGAGACAGCAGAGAGAGAGAGAGAGTGACGAGAGAGAGAGAGTGAGAGAGATGGAGAGAAGAGATGAGAGAGAGAGAGAGAGAAGAGAGAGAGAGAGAGAGAAGGAGAGAGACAGAGAGAGAGAGAGAGGCAGTGTGGGAGGCAAATAAAGGAGGCACATTTTCAGCTTCGAATACGAAGACGAAGTCATTGGTTTTAAAGAGCGATGGACCTCTGAGACAGCCCGTTTTGTGTTGGCTATGATGGAAAATAATGATCGACTCTCTCTTTAATAAACCAGCAGACTCACCGATGCTGTTGACACTACAGACACATCTCAATGAACACCACAGGCCTGTAAAACACCTCTGTGTTGTGATGCATAACACTTTGGTTTCAAGGCTGGTTGGTGAATTGTGTAGTTTGCATTGTGAAGGTGGATGCTAGCCGCTGTGAAGGTGGATGCTAGCCGTTGTGAAGGTGGATGCTAGCCGTTGTGAAGGTGGATGCTAGCCGTTGTGAAGGTAGATTCTAGCCGTGGTGAGGGTAGATGCTAGCCGTTGTGAAGGTGGATGCTAGCCGTTGTGAAGGTTGATGCTGGCCGTTGTGAAGGTGGATGCTAGCCATTGTGAAGGTGGATGCTAGCCGTGGTGAGGGTAGATGCTAGCCGTTGTGAAGGTGGATGCTAGCCGTGGTGAAGGTAGATGCTAGCCGTTGTGAAGGTGGATGCTAGCCGTGGTGAAGGTGGATGCTAGCCGTTGTGAAGGTGGATGCTAGCCGGTGTGAAGGTGGATGCTAGCCGTGGTGAGGGTAGATGCTAGCCGTTGTGAAGGTGGATGCTAGCCGTTGTGAAGGTGGATGCTAGCCATTGTGAAGGTGGATGCTAGCCGTTCTGAAGGGGGATGCTAGCCGTTGTGAAGGTGGGTGCTAGCCGTGGTGAAGGTGGATGCTAGCTGTTTTGAAGGTGGATGCTAGCCCTTGTGAAGGTGGATGCTAGCCGTTGTGAAGTTGGATGCTAGCTGTTTTGAAGGTGGATGCTAGCTGTTTTGAAGGTGGATGCTAGCCCTTGTGAAGGTGGATGCTAGCCAAGAACGGGCCATTTTTAAGTGCCTGCCACGGGTAGTGTAGAGAACGTGGAGGGTTGAGGGTGGATACTTCTCTTTACTATATAGTGAGCTGATCAGTTTCATTGATCCCGTAACGTACCGGGACTTTTCTAGTAGAAACATGAGGCCTCATTGAGTCACAGTTGAGTAATGTCTTTTTAAGTCTCCCTCTCTTCAATACAGGGTCTACAGCAGATGAGAACATCTTCCCTGCTCTGCTCACATCTGTTCACAAACGGGGAACGTGGTCCACATGAACACGCCATACTGAACCTCTACAGTACGCTCTCACTAGGGAGCCAATGTCGACTCCCCATCATTTGAGATAATTCCTTTCATTCCTAGTGAGTGGGTGTGTCACTTAAAAGGAGGAAGGGGGTTCCATGTGAACCTTCTAAATTCTAAATGAGCTGTTCCGATTCTAGAATCATGCTGGGAGGAATGTTAACACTCATTTCCTCCAAACAATGTTTTGGTTAAATATCTAGACAGCCATTCAATTAGATACATTTACTTTTCCAAATATACCATTCCCTCCTCCCGCTTAAACTACAGAGACCTCTTTAGACATCAAGTTCAAAAAAGGATGTTTCAGAGTTAACTACTATGGTAAAATGTGCTCATATTTGTTTCCAATCAATAGTGCTTTACACAAATGAGAAAGAAAAAGGTAAGAATTGAATAATTCCAAGGCTTTTATGGGATGACTATTAAAGTGTAGAAATTAGAACAAAAATATACCTCATTAGTATTGGTCAAAGACAAAATAGCAAATTAAAGCATTGCATTATCATATTTCAACAACAGTTATTAAATATACTGCATTAAAACAAAATCTATGAATTGATCAAAAAAACACTGGGTTACTCAAAACACCTCAGAGTAATGCTGTCTAATTATTGACAAGGAGAGAAGTTCTCTCATCAGCTCCCGTCTGATGAGAGTTCCCATTGTAGTCCCCTTTAGTCTGGTGATGTCTCCCATTGTAGTCTCCTTTAGTCTGACGATAGTTCCCATTGTAGTCTCCTTTAGTCTGATGATGTCTCCATTGTAGTCTCCTTTAGTCTGATGAGAGTTCCCATTGTAGTCCCCTTTAGTCTGATGGTAGTTCCCATTGTAGTCTCCTTTAGTCTGACGATAGTTCCCATTGTAGTCTCCTTTAGTCTGATGAGAGTTCCCATTGTAGTCTCCTTTAGTCTGATGATGTCTCCATTGTAGTCTCCTTTAGTCTGATGAGAGTTCCCATTGTAGTCCCCTTTAGTCTGATGGTAGTTCCCATTGTAGTCTCCTTTAGTCTGATGATGTCTCCATTGTAGTCTCCTTTAGTCTGATGAGAGTTCCCATTGTAGTCTCCTTTAGTCTGGTGATGTCTCCATTGTAGTCTCCTTTAGTCTGATGAGAGTTCCCATTGTAGTCTCCTTTAGTCTGGTGATGTCTCCATTGTAGTCTCCTTTAGTCTGATGAGAGTTCCCATTGTAGTCCCCTTTAGTCTGACGGTAGTTCCCATTGTAGTCTCCTTTAGTCTGATGAGAGTTCCCATTGTAGTCTCCTTTAGTCTGGTGATGTCTCCATTGTAGTCTCCTTTAGTCTGGTTATGTCTCCATTGTAGTCTCCTTTAGTCTGATGAGAGTTCCCATTGTAGTCTCCTTTGGTCTGACGGTAGTTCCCATTGTAGTCTCCTTTAGTCTGGTGATGTCTCCATTGTAGTCTCCTTTAGTCTGGTGATGTCTCCAATGTAGTCCCCTTTAGTCTGATGATGTCTCCATTGTAGTCTCCTTTAGTCTGATGAGAGTTCCCATTGTAGTCCCCTTTAGTCTGGTGAGAGTTCCCATTGTAGTCCCCTTAGTCTGACGAGAGTTCCCATTGTAGTCTCCTTTAGTCTGGTGAGAGTTCCCATTGTAGTCTCCTTTAGTCTGGTGAGAGTTCCCATTGTAGTCCCCTTTAGTCTGACGATAGTTCCCATTGTAGTCTCCTTTAGTCTGACGATAGTTCCCATTGTAGTCTCCTCTAGTCTGGTGATGTCTCCATTGTAGTCCCCTTTAGTCTGATGATAGTTCCCATTGTAGTCTCCTTTAGTCTGGTGAGAGTTCCCATTGTAGTCTCCTCTAGTCTGGTGATGTCTCCATTGTAGTCCCCTTTAGTCTGATGATAGTTCCCATTGTAGTCTCCTTTAGTCTGACGATAGTTCCCATTGTAGTCCCCTCTAGTCTGACGGTAGTTCCCATTGTAGTCTCCTTTAGTCTGACGGTAGTTCCCATTGTAGTCCCCTTTAGTCTGACGATAGTTCCCATTGTAGTCTCCTCTAGTCTGACGGTAGTTCCCATTGTAGTCCCCTTTAGTCTGATGATAGTTCCCATTGTAGTCCCCTTTAGTCTGATGATAGTTCCCATTGTAGTCCCCTTTAGTCTGACGATAGTTCCCATTGTAGTCTCCTTTAGTCTGGCGATAGTTCCCATTGTAGTCCCCTTTAGTCTGATGATAGTTCCCATTGTAGTCCCCTTTAGTCTGACGATAGTTCCCATTGTAGTCCCCTTTAGTCTGATGATAGTTCCCATTGTAGTCCCCTTTAGTCTGGTGGTAGTTCCCATTGTAGTCCTCTCTAGTCTGACTAACACTCCCTTCCCGCTCTAAATATGGACCTTTTTAGATGGGTCTGAATTCGCACCATTCATGTCTTAATGTATATAATATGACTGTACTAGAACTATTTATGTGTTAATACAGTTGAAGTCGGAAAGTTTACATACACGTTAGCCAAGTACATTTAAACTCAGTTTTTCACAATTCCTGACATTTAATCCTAGTAAAAAATTCCTGTCTTAGGTCAGTTAGGATCACCACTTTATTTTCAGAATGTGAAATGTCAGAATAATTGTAGAGAGAATGATTTATTTCAGCTTTTATTACTTTCATCACATTCCCAGTGGGTCAGAAGTTTACATGCACTCAATTAGTATTTGGTAGCATTGTCTTTAAATTGTTTAACTTAGGTCAAATATTTCAGGGAGCCTTACACAAGCTTCGGACAATAAGTTGGGTGAATTCTATCCCATTCCACCTGACAGAGCTGGTGTAACTGCGTCAGGTTTGTAGGCCTCCTTCCTCCTGACAGAGCTGGTGTAACTGAGTCAGGTTTGTAGGCCTCCTTCCTCCTGACAGAGCTGGTGTAACTGCGTCAGGTTTGTAGGCCTCCTTCCTCCTGACAGAGCTGGTGTAACTGCGTCAGGTTTGTAGGCCTCCTTCCTCCTGACAGAGCTGGTGTAACTGAGTCAGGTTTGTAGGCCTCCTTCCTCCTGACAGAGCTGGTGTAACTGCGTCAGGTTTGTAGGCCTCCTTCCTCCTGACAGAGCTGGTGTAACTGCATCAGGTTTGTAGGCCTCCTTCCTCCTGACAGAGCTGGTGTAACTGAGTCAGGTTTGTAGGCCTCCTTCCTCCTGACAGAGCTGGTTGTAACTGAGTCAGGTTTGTAGGCCTCCTTCCTCCTGACAGAACTGGTGTAACTGAGTCAGGTTTGTAGGCCCCATTCCTCCTGACAGAGCTGGTGTAAGTGAGTCAGGTTTGTAGGCCCCATTCCTCCTGACAGAGCTGGTGTAACTGCGTCAGGTTTGTAGGCCCCATTCCTCCTGACAGAGCTGGTGTAACTGCGTCAGGTTTGTAGGCCCCATTCCTCCTGACAGAGCTGGTGTAACTGAGTCAGGTTTGTAGGCCTCCTTCCTCCTGACAGAGCTGGTGTAACTGAGTCAGGTTTGTAGGCCTCCTTGCTGGCATGCGCCTTTTCAGCTCTGCCCACATTTTCTAAAGGATTGAGGTCAGGGCTCTGTGATGGCCACTCCAATACCTTGACTTCGTTGTCCTTAAGCCATTTTGACACAACTTTGGAAGTATGCTTGGGGTCATTGTCGATTTGGAAGACCCATTTGTGACCAAGCTTTAACTTCCTGGCTGATGTCTTGAGATGTTGCTCCAATATATCCACATCATTTTCCTACCTAATGATGGCATCTATTTTGTGAAGTGCACCAGTCCCTCCTGCAGCAAAGCACCCCCCACATCATGATGCTGCCACCCCTGTGGTTCATGGTTGGGATGGTGTTCTTCAGCTTGCAAGCCTCCCTCTTTTTCCTCCAAACATAACGATGGTCATTATTGCCAAACAGTTCTATTTTTGTTTCATCAGACCAGAGAACATTTCTCCAAAAGTACGATCTTTGTCCCATGTGCAGTTGCAAACCGTAGTCTGGCTTTTGTATGGCGGTTTTGGAGCAGTAGCTTCTTCCTTGCTGAGGCGGCCTTTCAGGTTATGTCGATATAGGACTTGATTTACTGTGGATATAGATACTTTTGTACCTGTTTCCTCCAGCATCTTCACAAGGTCCTTTGCTGTTGTTTTGGGATTGATTTGCACTTTTACCACAAAAGTACGTTCATCTCTAGGAGACAGAACATTTCTCCTTCCTGAGCAGTATGATGGCTGCGTGGTCCCATGGTGTTTATACTTGCGTACTGTTGTTTGTACAGATAAACGTGATACCTTCAGGCATTTGGAAATTGCTCCCAAGGATCAACCAGACTTTTGGAGGTCTACAATTTTTTTTTTTCTGAGGTCTTGTCTGATTTCTTGTGATTTTCCCATGATGTCAAGCAAAGAGGCCTTGAAATACATCCACAGGTACACCTCCAATTGACTCAAATTATGTCAATTAGCCTATCAGAAGCTTCTAAAGCCATGACATCATTTTCTGGAATTTTCCAAGCTGTTTAAAGGCACAGTCAACTTAGTGTATGTAAACTTCTGACCCACTGGAATTGTGATACAGTGAATTATAAGTGAAATAAACTGTCTGTAAACAATTGTTGGAAAAACGACTTGTGTCATGAACAAAGTAGATGTCCTAACCAACTTGCCAAAACTATAATTTGTTAACAAGAAATTTGTGTAGTTTTAATGACTCCAACCTTAGTGTTTGTAATCTTTAGACTACAACAGCATACTGTATAGACCTCTAAATAACTCTACTAGAACCATTCATGTCTTAATGTATATAATATGACTGTAATAGAAACATTCATGTCTTAATGTATATATGTCTCTCTTCACAGCTCTACACTGTTATTTCATGATCCAGCTGTCTTCTTGGTCTCTGCTCCATTCCTGCAGCGGGGGTTAAATGTTAGGATGCTTCCCATTTTGCACCCTACTCCTATATAGTGCACTACTTTTAACCAAAGCCCAGAGCCCTAGCTGGTCCTGGATCAGGTTTCAAGGAGTGAGAGTAATTCCTGGTGATTATCTCCTCGTCCTCGTCAATTTGGGATCAGACAGAAGCTTCCAGGTCAGACAGACGTTGACCTGTTGTCCCTCATCACTCCACTCCTCCACTACTCTGTCCCGAACACACACACACACACACACACACACACACACACACACACACACACACACACACACACACACACACAACACACACACACACACACACACCACACACACACACACACACACACACACACACACACACACACACACATACCCTAACTGCTACAGACCATAGATTACCCTTCACCAGCCTCTGGCTCCCAGACAGTCCCAGATTGTGACCCCTACTACTAAACACTATCACACCACACATAAACACACACCCACACACGTAGCCAGGACTGAAAGCACACACACACACACATACACACACACATGCAGGCACGCACATGTGTACATATACACACATACACTACCTCTGCATTGCAACATGTGTCTCTCTGCACAGTTGTTTTAATTGTCCGTCTTTGGAAAAAGCATGGCCACAGTGAGACATGAGATGAGTCGTGTGAGGTGTTGTGATGGTTTGAGATTAACAGGGCTTGGCAGCTGCCTCCCTAGATGGGACAGGGACTAGGATTACAGCAGAGAGAGAGAGAGAGAGAGAGAGAGAGAGAGAGAGGAGAGAGAGAGAGAGAGAGAGAGAGAGAGAGAGAGAGAGAGAGAGAGAGACAGAGAGAGAGACAGAGAGAGAGAGAGACGAGAGAGAGACAGAGAGAGAGACAGAGAGAGAGAGAGAGAGAGAGAGAGAGAGAGAGAGAGAGACGGAGAGAGAGAGAGAGGAGAGAGAGAGAGAGTTGTCACCAACCAAGGAGGGCCTACAGCAGCACCTAGATCTTCTGCACAGATTCTGCCAGACCTGGGCCCTGACAGTAAATCTCAGTAAGACCAAAGTTCAACGTAAAACACCAAATAATGCAAGCAGAACAGAATTAGGCCGATACCCACAAATGATCAAAATCCAGAAAAGAGACGTTAAATTCTACAACCACCTAAAAGGAAGCGATTCCCAAACCTTCCATAACAAAGCCATCACCTACAGAGAGATGAGTCTGGAGAAGAGTCCCCTAAGCAAGCTGGTCCTGGGGCTCTGTTCACAAACACAAACACCCCCCCCCCCACAGAGCCCCAGGACAGCAGCACAATTAGACCCAACCAAATCATGAGAAAACAAAAAGGTAATAGAGAGAAATAGAGAGAGAGAGAGAGAGAGAGAGAGAGACAGAGAGACAGACAGACAGAGAGACAGAGAGACAGAGAGACAGAGAGACAGACAGACACAGAGAGAGAGAGAGAGAGAGAGAGAGACAAGGCAAGAAGGGCATTCTATGCCATCAAAAGAAACATAAATTTCAACATACCAATTAGGATCTGGCTAAAAATACTTGAATCAGTCATAGAGCCCATTGCCCTTTATGGTTGTGAGGTCTGGGGTCCGCTCACCAACCAAGACTTCACAAAATGGGACAAACACCAAATTGAGACTCTGCACGCAGAATTCTGCAAAAATATCCTCCGTGTACAACGTAGAACACCAAATAATGCATGCAGAGCAGAATTAGGCCGATTCCCACTAATTATCAAAATCCAGAAAAGAGCTGTTAAATTCTACAACCACCTAAAAGGAAGCGATTCACAAACCTTCCATAACAAAGCCATCACCTACAGAGAGATGAACCTGGAGAAGAGTCCCCTAAGCAAGCTGGTCCTGGGGCTCTGTTCACAAACACAAACACACACTACAGAGCCCCAGGACAGCAGCACAATTAGACCCAACCAAATCATGAGAAAACAAAAAGATAACTACTTAACACATTGGAAAGAATTAACAAAAAAACAGAGCAAACTAGAATGCTATTTGGCCCTACACAGAGAGTACACAGCGGCAGAATACCTGACCACTGTGACTGACCCAAAATTAAGGAAAGCCTTGACTATGTACAGACTCAGTGAGCATAGCCTTGCTATTGAGAAAGGCCGCCGTAGGCAGACTTGGCTCTCAAGAGAAGACAGGCTATGTGCTCACTGCCCACAAAATGAGGTGGAAACTGAGCTGCACTTCCTAACCTCCTGCCCAATGTATGACCATATTAGAGAGACATATTTCCCTCAGATTACACAGATCCACAAAGAATTCGAAAACAAATCCAATTTTGAAAAACTCCCATATCTACTGGGTGAAATTCCACAGTGTGCCATCACAGCAGCAAGATTTGTGACCTGTTGCCACGAGAAAAGGGCAACCAGTGAAGAACAAACACCATTGTAAATACAACCCATATTTATGCTTATTTATTTTATCTTGTGTCCTTTAGCCATTTGTACATTGTTAGAACACTGTATATATATATATATAATATGACATTTGTAATGTCTTTACTGTTTTGAAACTTATGTATGTGTAATGTTTACTGTTCATTTATGTTGTTTTTCACTTTATATATTCACTTTGTATGTTGTCTACCTCACTTGCTTTGGCAATGTTAACACATGTTTCCCATGCCAATAAAGCCCTTGAATTGAAAAATTGAATTGAAATTGAGAGAGAGGCCCCCTCGAATCACCTCTAACCAGGCAACTCTCACACGTTTTACAGCCCGGAGAGCAGAGCTGGGTGTCATTGTTACAGCTGGGTGGGCCACCACTCCACAGCTCTTAGCAGAGCATGAAGAGACAGAAAGGGAGAGAAAGAGTGAGAGAGACAAGAGAAGAGGGGGAGGAGAGGAAAATGGAAAGTAACAATGTAATGAAGGAGGAACAACAGAGAGAGAGAACGAGACAGAGACAGACAGAGAGAGAGAGAGAGACAGAGAGACAAAGAGACAGAGAGCGACAGGGAGAGACAGAGAAACAGAGAGAGACAGAGAGACAGAGAGACAAAGAGACAGAGAGACAGAGAGAGGGGGTGAGGGTTCATAAAAGGAGCAACAAGACACAGTAGTAGCCGGTGTAGTTGTCTTACCAGTGTAGACAAATCGTCCAGGAGCTCCTTTGCAGAACTGCTTGGACTTGTAGGAGAGAGTGACTTCCACGACTCCTGGGATGTGCCTGGGTGGGGTCTGCACTCTGATGGCGTGGGGTGTAATCAGCTGTAGGGAATCAATGAGTGAACCAAACAGAAGTGGTTGAGTGAACAGCGTGAAGTGCTGGGTGATGCCTGTCTGACTGCGGGGCTCTACTCCGGCTGGTGGAGTGACGCTTGCCAGCTCCAGTCAATTACAGCAATGAGTCTAAATTAGCCTGTCATCTAGCTGGGGTATCAAGGCTGCACACACACACACACACACACACACACACACACACACACACACACACACACACACACACACACACACACACACACACACACACACACACTGCCCTGAAGGAACGGCTCAGCTTTAGGTTTTCTGGGTTTTCTGGGTTTTCTGGGTTGTCTCTTTGTTTTTTTCTTTAGTCAGTAAATGTTCTGGGCACTGGGTTTTGGGGTTTGGGGTTGTTCTCACAGGAAGGGCCAGAGGGCCGTGGTTCACAAAAATGCCTTCATATGTCCATATCCCCCCTCCCCCCCTCCCCCCAACTCCCCCCTGCCCCCTCCCTCACAGTGTTAATTCACTCTTGTTATATCTCAGACCCTCTTAATTGTTCCATTGTTTTTTTGCGAGACCTCACGGTTTTCTTTTTCCCCGTTCCTGAGAGGTTCCTTGGTTTCAATCGGATTCCCATATTTTCCTCCTGTTTTCCATGCTCTTCCTGTTCCTGTTCCTGTTCCTGTTCCTGTTCCTGTTCCTGTTCCTGTTCCTGTTCCTGTTCCTGTTCCTGTTCCTGTTCCTGTTCCTGTTCCTGTTCCTGTTCCTGTTCCTGTTCCTGTTCCTGTTTGTCTAGGTTCTGATCTACTCCTGTCATCACTTTAATGGGGATAGCTCGCGTGCTTCAGACTGCTATTAGCTCGCGTGCTTCAGACTGCTTGATCAGCTATACAGGGTGCAAACAGTATAAGAAAAAGCTGTGTAAAGTGTCAGATTCCATTAACACAAACTGCTGTGTGGTACATGCTAACATTTATCCTTTTTTCCCCCCTACACACAATTCAAATCTATGTTGGTTTTTTTTCTATGCTAATTGCTCTGAAATACAACAGTGTATTCTGACGTATACATGAGAACACCGAGTCTGGAAATAAAGACCCATTTCAAAGGCTTCTTACCTCACTCCACACAAGCATCGTCCCGAACACGACTTGGAGACCGTCAAAGAAGTTATCTCCTATGATGATGACTGTGGCTCCTCCCGTGGTCCATCCTTCACTAGGGCTGATGGCTTTGATGCAGGGGGTAGCTGCTTGTAACAGACAGAACAACAGAGAGAATTTAGGACCTTCCCATCTGCTAGACTAACTAACCAACTAGCCTGAATATTAAAACAGAACACCGGGCACTGAAGAGCCAGATTCCCTACGTCAGACTGAGCAGCGTTACTCATGTGGTAGCCTAGTGGTTAGAGTGTAGGGCCGGCAGGTAGCCTAGTGGTTAGAGTGTAGGGACGGCAGGTAGCCTAGTGGTTAGAGTGTAGGGCCGGTAGGTAGCCTAGTGGTTAGAGTGTAGGGACGGCAGGTAGCCTAGTGGTTAGAGTGTAGGGACGGCAGGTAGCCTAGTGGTTAGAGTGTAGGGCCGGCAGGTAGCCTAGTGGTTAGAGTGTAGGGGCGGCAGGTAGCCTAGTGGTTAGAGTAAATGGACGGCAGGTAGCCTAGTGGTTAGAGTGTAGAGGCAGCAGGTAGCCTAGTGGTTAGAGTGTAGGGCCGGCAGGTAGCCTAGTGGTTAGAGTGTAGGGACGGCAGGTAGCCTAGTGGTTAGAGTGTAGGGCCGGCAGGTAGCCTAGTGGTTAGAGTGTAGGGACGGCAGGTAGCCTAGTGGTTAGAGTGTAGGGACGGCAGGTAGCCTAGTGGTTAGAGTATAGGGATGGCAGGTAGCCTAGTGGTTAGAGTGTAGGGACGGCAGGTAGCCTAGTGGTTAGAGTGTAGGGACGGCAGGTAGCCTAGTGGTTAGAGTGTTGGACTAGTAACCGGAAGGTTGCAAGTTCAAATCCCGAGCTGACAAGATACAAATCTGTCGTTCTGCCCCTGAACAGTTAACCCACTGTTCCTAGGCCGTCATTGTTAATAAGACTTGCCTAGTTAAATAAAGGTAAAAAAGACAAAACTAATTGACTGCCTTTTACAAGGCAAAAAGGGCGACAAAAAAGATTGGTTTGTTCTAGCTACAGAAATCCAGATAATATGTCTGTTACTAGGGTTGTGGTAGTCAGGGATAATATCTCTGTTACTAGGGCTGTGGCGGTCAGGGATAATATGTCTGTTACTAGGGCTGTGGTGGTCAGGGATAATATGTCTGTTACTAGGGCTGTGGTAGTCAGGGATAATATGTCTGTTACTAGGGCTGTGGTGGTCAGGGATAATATGTCTGTTACTAGGGCTGTGGCGGTCAGGGATAATATGTCTGTTACTAGGGCTGTGGTGGTCAGGGATAATATGTCTGTTACTAGGGCTGTGGTGGTCAGGGATAATATGTCTGTTACTAGGGCTGTGGTGGTCAGGGATAATATGTCTGTTACTAGGGGCTGTTACTAGGGCTGTGGTAGTCAGGGATAGTCAGGGATAATATGTCTGTTACTAGGGCTGTGGTGGTCAGGGATAATATGTCTGTTACTAGCGGCTGTTACTAGGGCTGTGGTAGTCAGGGATAGTCAGGGATAATATGTCTGTTACTAGGGCTGTGGTAGTCAGGGATAGTCAGGGATAATATGTCTGTTACTAGGGCTGTGGTAGTCAGGGATAGTCAGGGATAATATGTCTGTTACTAGGGCTGTGGTAGTCAGGGATAGTCAGGGATAATATGTATGTTACTAGGGCTGTGGCGGTCAGGGATAATATGTCTGTTACTAGGGGCTGTTACTAGGGCTGTGGTAGTCAGGGATAATATGTCTGTTACTAGGGCTGTGGTGGTCAGGGATAATATGTCTGTTACTAGGGCTGTGGTGGTCAGGGATAATATGTCTGTTACTAGGGCTGTGGTAGTCAGGGATAATATGTCTGTTACTAGGGCTGTGGTAGTCAGGGATAGTCAGGGATAATATGTCTGTTACTAGGGCTGTGGTAGTCAGGGATAATATGTCTGTTACTAGGGCTGTGGTAGTCAGGGATAATATGTCTGTTACTAGGGCTGTGGTAGTCAGGGATAGTCAGGGATAATATGTCTGTTACTAGGGCTGTGGTAGTCAGGGATAATATGTCTGTTACTAGGGCTGTGGTAGTCAGGGATAATATGTCTGTTACTAGGGCTGTGGTAGTCAGGGATAATATGTCTGTTACTAGGGCTGTGGTAGTCAGGGCTAATATGTCTGTTACTAGGGCTGTGGTGGTCAGGGATAATATGTCTGTTACTAGGTGCTGTTACTAGGGGCTGTTACTAGGGGCTGTTACTAGGGCTGTGGTAGTCAGGGATAATATGTCTGTTACTAGGGCTGTGGTAGTCAGGGATAATATGTC
The DNA here is from genome assembly GCF_002021735.2 of Oncorhynchus kisutch. Taxonomy (NCBI): domain Eukaryota; kingdom Metazoa; phylum Chordata; class Actinopteri; order Salmoniformes; family Salmonidae; genus Oncorhynchus; species Oncorhynchus kisutch. Next base: position 8,114,818 of record NW_022261981.1, on the reverse strand, counting down.
TGTTACTAGGGCTGTGGTGGTCAGGGATAATATGTCTGTTACTAGGGCTGTGGTAGTCAGGGCTAATATGTCTGTTACTAGGGCTGTGGTGGTCAGGGATAATATGTCTGTTACTAGGTGCTGTTACTAGGGCTGTGGTAGTCAGGGATAATATGTCTGTTACTAGGGCTGTGGTGGTCAGGGATAATATGTCTGTTACTAGGTGCTGTTACTAGGGCTGTTACTAGGGGCTGTTACTAGGGCTGTTACTAGGGCTGTGGTGGTCAGGGATAATATGTCTGTTACTAGGGGCTGTTACTAGGGGCTGTTACTAGGGCTGTTACTAGGGCTGTGGTGGTCAGGGATAATATGTCTGTTACTAGGGGCTGTTACTAGGGGCTGTTACTAGGGCTGTGGCGGTCATGACATTTCTGTCAGACGGTTATTGTCACGTTAACTAACATAACCACGTTTAGCATCTGCAGGCCTCCAGCGTTCCAGTCGAATACGCCTCTGGAAGACGTAGCACTATCAGGTCACATGTTTTACAACACCTACTCATTCAAGGGTTTTTCATAATTTTTTTACGACTTTCTACTTTGTAGAAATATTTGTGAAGACATCAAAACTATGAAATAACACGGAATCATGTGGTAACCAAAAAAAGTGTTAAACGAATCAAAATATATTGTATATTTGAGAATTTTCAAATAGGCACCCTTTTGCCTTGATGACAGCTTTGCACACGCTTGGCATTCTCTTAACCAGCTTCACCTGGAATGCTTTTCCAACAGTCTTGAAGGAGTTCCCACATATGCTGAGCACTTGTTGGCTGCTTTTCCTTCACTCTGCAGTCCGACACTTTTCCTTCACTCTGCAGTCCGACAAATTCAAAACCATCTCAATTTGGTTAAGGATGGGGGATTGTGGAGGCCTGGTCATCTGATGATGCAGCCCTCCATCACTCTCCTTCTTGGTCAAATAGCCCTTACATAGACTGGAGGTGTTGGGTCATTATCCTGTTGAAAAACAAATGATAGCCCAAACCAGATGGATTGGCGTATCGCTGCAGCATGCTGTGGTAGCCATGCTGGTTAAATGTGCCTTGAATTCTAAATAATCACAGACAGTGTCACCAGCAAAGCACCCCCACACCATAACACCTCCTCCTCCATGCTTCACGGTGGGAAATACACATGCGGAGATCATCTGTTCATCCACACCGCGTCTCACAAAGACACAGCGGTTGGAACCAAAAATATCCGATTTGGACTCCAGACCAAAGGACAATTTTTGACCGGCCTAATGCCCATTGCCCCTTATTTCTTGGCCCAAGCAAGTCTCTTCTTCTTATTGGTGTCCTTTAGTAGTGGTTTCTTTGTAGCAATTTACACAGTCTCCTCTGAACAACTGATGTTGAGATCTGTTGAGTGTCTGTTACATGGACTCTGTGAAGTGGTTCAGTTGGGCTGCAATTTCTGAGGCTGGTAACTCTAATGAACTTATCCTTTGCAGCAGAGGTCACTCTGGGTCTTCATTTCTGGGGCGGTCCTCGTGAGAGACAGTTTCATCATAGCGTTCGATGGGTTTTTGCGACTACACATGTTCTGTATTGACTGACCTTTGTATTTGTATTCATTATGGATCCCCATTAGTTCCTGCCAAGACAGCAGCTACTCTTCCTGGTGTTCATTATGGATCCCCATTAGCTGCTGCCAAGACAGCAGCTACTCTTCCTGGGGTTTATTATGGATCCCCATTAGCTGCTGCCAAGGCAGCAGCTACTCTTCCTGGGGTTTATTATGGATCCCCATTAGTTCCTGCCAAGACAGCAGCTACTCTTCCTGGGGTTTATTATGGATCCCCATTAGCTGGGGCCAAGACAGCAGCTACTCTTCCTGGGGTTCATTATGGATCCCCATTAGTTCCTGCCAAGACAGCAGCTACTCTTCCTGGGGTTTATTATGGATCCCCATTAGTTCCTGCCAAGACAGCAGCTACTCTTCCTGGGGTTTATTATGGATCCCGATTAGCTGCTGCCAAGACAGGGCAGTGGTGGAGGCCCCTCCACATATCTACACACACCGTGTGCCCTCAGGCCCCTCCTCCACCACTACCACATATCTACAACACACGTGTGCCCTCAGGCCCCTCCTCCACCACTACCACATATCTACAACACACCGTGTGCCCTCAGGCCCCTCCTCCACCACTACCACATATCTACAACAGACCGTGTGCCCTCAGGCCCCTCCTCCACCACTACACATATCTACAACACAACCGTGTGCCCTCAGGCCCCTCCTCCACCACTACCACATATCTACAACAGACCGTGTGCCCTCAGGCCCCTCCTCCACCACTACCCACATATCTACAACACACCGTGTGCCCTCAGGCCCCTCCTCCACCACTACCACATATCTACAACAACACCGTGTGCCCCTCAGGCCCCTCCTCCACCACTACCACATATCTACAACACACCGTGGTGCCCTCAGGCCCCTCCTCCACCACTACCACATATCTACACACACCGTGTGCCCTCAGGCCCCTCCTCCACCACTACCACATATCTACAACACACTGTGTGCCCTCAGGCCCCTCCTCCACCACTACCACATATCTACAACAGACCGTGTGCCCTCAGGCCCCTCCTCCACCACTACCACATATCTACAACACACTGTGTGCCCTCAGGCCCCTCCTCCACCACTAACCACATATCTACAACACACTGTGTGCCCTCAGGCCCCTCCTCCACCACTACCACATATCTAAAACACAACTGTGTGCCCTCAGGCCCCTCCTCCACCACTACCACATATCTACAACACAACCGTGTGCCCTCAGGCCCCTCCTCCACCACTACCACATATCTACAACACACTGTGGTGCCCTCAGGCCCTCTCCACCACTACCACATATCTACAACACACCGTGTGCCCTCAGGCCCCTCCTCCACCACTACACATATCTACAACACACTGTGTGCCCTCAGGCCCCTCCTCCACCACCACTACCACATATCTACAACACACTGTGTGCCCTCAGGCCCCTCCTCCACCACTACCACATATCTACAACACACCGTGTGCCCTCAGGCCCCTCCTCCACCACTACCACATATCTACAACACACTGTGTGCCCTCAGCCCCTCCTCCACCACTACCACATATCTACAACACACTGTGTGCCCTCAGGCCCCTCCTCCACCACTACCACATATCTACAACACACCGTGTGCCCTCAGGCCCCTCCTCCACCACTACCACATATCTACAACACACCGTGTGCCCTCAGGCCCCTCCTCCACCACTACCACATATCTACAACACACTGTGTGCCCTCAGGCCCTCCTCCACCACTACCACATATCTACAACACACTGTGTGCCCTCAGGCCCCTCCTCCACCACTACCACATATCTACAACAGACCGTGTGCCCTCAGGCCCCTCCTCCACCACTACCACATATCTACAACACACTGTGTGCCCTCAGGCCCCTCCTCCACCACTACCACATATCTACAACACACTGTGTGCCCTCAGGCCCCTCCTCCACCATACCACATATCTACAACACACTGTGTGCCCTCAGGCCCCTCCTCCACCACTACCACATATCTACAACACACCGTGTGCCTCAGGCCCCTCCTCCACCACTACCACATATTCTACAACACACTGTGTGCCCTCAGGCCCTCCTCCACCATTACCACATATCTACAACACAACCGTGTGCCCTCACGCCCCTCCTCCACCACTACCACATATCTACAACACACCGTGGTGCCCTCAGCCCTCCTCCACCACTAACCACATATCTACAACACACTGTGTGCCCTCAGCCCCTCCTCCACCACTACCACATATCTACAACACAACCGTGTGCCCTCAGGCCCCTCCTCCACCACTACCACATATCTACAACACACCGGTGCCCTCAGGCCCCTCCTCCACCACTACCACATATCTCAACACACTGTGTGCCCTCAGGCCCCTCCTCCACCACTACCCACATATTCTACAACACACTGTGTGCCCTCAGGCCCCTCCTCCACCACTACCACATATCTACAACACACCGTGTGCCCTCATGCCCCTCTCCACACTACCACATATCTACAACACACCGTGTGCCCTCATGCCCTCCTCCACCACTACCACATATCTACAACACACTGTGTGACCTCAGGCCCCTCCTCCACCACTACCACTATCTACAACCACCGTGGTGCCCTCAGGCCCCTCCTCCACCACTACACATATCTCACAACACACCGTGTGCCCTCAGGCCCCTCCTCCACCACTACCACATATCTACAACACACCGTGTGCCTCAGGCCCCTCCTCCACCACTACCACAGATCTACAACACACTGTGTGCCCTCAGGCCCCTCCTCCACCACTACCACAGTATCTACAACAGGACCGTGTGCCCTCAGGCCCCTCCGCCACACTAACCAACATAATCTACAACAGACTGTGTGCCCTCTAAGGCCCCTCCTCCACCACTACCACATATCTCACACAACAGACCGTGTGCCCTCAGGCCCTCCTCCACTCCCACCACTACCACATATCTACCAACAGAGAACCGTGTGCCCTCAGGCCCCTCTTCCACCACTACGCACATATCTACAACAGCAGCCGTGTGCCCTCAGGCCCCTCCTCCACCACTACCACATATCTACAACAGACCGTGTGCCCTCAGGCCCCTCCTCCACCACTACCACATATCTACAACAGACTGTGTGCCCTCAGGCCCCTCCTCCACCACTACCACATATCTACAACACACTGTGTGCCCTCAGGCCCCTCCTCCACCACTACCACATATCTACAACACACTGTGTGCCCTCAGGCCCCTCCTCCACCACTACCACATATCTACAACACACTGTGTGCCCTCAGGCCCCTCCTCCACCACTACCACATATCTACAACACACCGTGTGCCCTCAGGCCCCTCCTCCACCACTACCACATATCTACAACACACTGTGTGCCCTCAGGCCCCTCCTCCACCACTACCACATATCTACAACACACTGTGTGCCCTCAGGCCCCTCCTCCACCACTACCACATATCTACAACAGACTGTGTGCCCTCAGGCCCCTCCTCCACCACTACCACATATCTACAACACACTGTGTGCCCTCAGGCCCCTCCTCCACCACTACCACATATCTACAAAACACTGTGTGCCCTCAGGCCCTCCTCCACCACTACCACATATCTACAACACACCTGTGGCCCTCAGGCCCCTCCTCCCACCACTACCACATATCTACAACAACTGTGTGCCCTCAGGCCCTCCTCCACCACTACCACATATCTACAACACACTGTGTGCCCTCAGGCCCCTCCTCCACCACTACCACATATCTACAACACCTGTCTCTTATACACATCTAGATGTGTATAAGAGACCGGTGTGCCCTCAGGCCCCTCCTCCACCACTACCACATATCTACAACACACTGTGTGCCCTCAGGCCCCTCCTCCACCACTACCACATATCTACAACACACCGTGTGCCCTCAGGCCCCTCCTCCCCCACTACCACATATCTACAACACAGGACTGTGTGCCTCAGGCCCCTCCTCCACCACTACCACATATCTACAACAACCTGTGTGCCCTCAGGCCCTCCTCCACCACTACCACCTATCTACAACAGACTGTGTGCCCTCAGGCCCATCCTCCCACCACTACCACATCTCAAGACTGTGTGCCCTCAGGCCCCCTCCTCCACCACTACCACATATCTACAACAGCAACGTGTGCCCTCAGTCCCCTCCTCCCACCACTACCACATATCTACAACAGACTGGTGCCCTCAGGCCCCTCCTCCACCACTACCACATATCTAACCGCTGTGCCCTCATGCCCCTCCTCACCACTACCACATATCGAACAGACGTGTGCCCTCATGCCCTCCTCCACCACTACCACAAATCTTACAACACACCGTGTGCCCTCAGGGCCCCTCCTCCCACCACTACCACATATCTACAACAGACTGTGTGCCCTCAGGCCCCTCCTCCACCACTACACATCATCTTACAACACACTGTGTGCCCTCAGGACCCCTCTCCACCACTACCACATATCTACAATAGGACTGTGTGCACCTCGAAGGGGCCCTCCTCCACCACTACCACATATCTACAACAGACTGTGTGCCCTCAGGCCCCTCCTCCCACCACTACCACTATATCTATCAACAGACTGTGGCCCTCAGGCCCTCCTCCACCACTACCACATATCTACAACACACCGTTTGCCCTACAGGGCCCTCCTCCACCACATACCACATATCTACCAACACAGCTGTTGCCCTCAGGCCCCTCCTCCACCACTACCACATATCACAAACCACACGGTGTTGCCCTCAGGCCCCTACCTCCACCACTACACATATCTACAACACACCGTGTGCCCTCAGGCCCCTCCTCCACCACTACCACATATCTACAACACACCGTGTGCCCTCAGGCCCCTCCTCCACCACTACCACATATCTACAACACACCGTGTGCCCTCAGGCCCCTCCTCCACCACTACCACATATCTACAACACACCGTGTGCCCTCAGGCCCCTCCTCCACCACTACCACATATCTACAACACACCGTGTGCCCTCAGGCCCCTCCTCCACCCGGGCATACCACATATCTACAACACACCGTGTGCCCTCAGGCCCCTCCTCCACCACTACCACATATCTACAACACACGCGTGTGCCTCAGCCCCTCCTCCACCACTACCACATATCTACAACACAACTGTTGCCCTCAGGCCCCTCCTCCACCACTACCACATATCTACAAACACACAGGCCCTTCCCTCACCACTACCACATATCTACAACACACCGTGTGCCCCTCAGGCCCCTCGCGTTCCCTACTCACTTACCACATATCTACAACACACTGTGGTGGCCCTCAGGCCCCTCCTCCACCACTACCACATATCTACAACACACTGTGTGCCTCAGGCCCCTCCTCCACCACTACCACATATCTACAACAGACCGTGTGCCCTCAGGCCCCTCCTCCACCACTACCACATATCTACAACACACCGTGTGCCCTCAGGCCCCTCCTCCACCACTACCACATATCTACAACACACTGTGTGCCCTCAGGCCCCTCCTCCACCACTACCACATATCTACAACACACCGTGTGCCCTCAGGCCCCTCCTCCACCACTACCACATATCTACAACAGACCGTGTGCCCTCAGGCCCCTCCTCCACCACTACCACATATCTACAACACACCGTGTGCCCTCAGGCCCCCTCCTCCACCACTACCACATATCTACAACAGACTGTGTGCCCTCAGGCCCCTCCTCCACCACTACCACATATCTACAACACACTGTGTGCCCTCAGGCCCCTCCTCCACCACTACCACATATCTACAACAGACTGTGTGCCCTCAGGCCCCTCCTTCCACCACTACCACATATCTACAAACAGACTGTGTGCCCTCCGAGGCCCCTCCTCCACCACTACCACATATCTACAACACACTGTGTGCCCTCAGGCCCCCTCATCCACCACTACCACATATCTACAACACACTGTGTGCCCTCAGGCCCCTCCTCCACCACTACCACATATCTACAACACACTGTGTGCCCTCAGGCCCCTCCTCCACCACTACCACATATCTACAACACACCGTTGCCCCTCAGGCCCCTCCTCCACCACTACCACATATCTACAACACACCGTGTGGCCCTCAGGCCCCTCCTCCACCACTACCACATATCTACAACACACCGTGTGCCCTCAGGCCCCTCCTCCACCACTACCACAATATCTACAACAGACCGTGTGCCCTCAGGCCCCTCCTCCACCACTACCACATATCTACAACACACTGTGTGCCCTCAGGCCCCTCCTCCACCACTACCACATATCTACAACACACTGTGTGCCCTCAGGCCCCTTCCTCCACCACTACCACATATCTACAACAGACTGTGTGCCCTCAGGCCCCTCCTCCACCACTACCACATATCTACAACAGACTGTGTGCCCTCAGGCCCCTCCTCCACCACTACCACATATCTACAACACACCGTGTGCCCTCAGGCCCCTCCTCCACCACTTACCACATATCTACAACACACTGTGTGCCCTCAGGCCCCTCCTCCACCACTACCACATATCTACAACACACTGTGTGCCTCAGGCCCCTCCTCCACCACTACCACATATCTACAACACACCGTGTGCCCTCAGGCCCCTCCTCCACCACTACCACATATCTACAACACACCGTGTGCCCTCAGGCCCCTCCTCCACCACTACCACATATCTACAAACACACCGTGTGCCCTCAGGCCCCTCCTCCACCACTACCACATATCTACAACACACCGTGTGCCCTCAGGCCCCTCCTCCACCACTACCACATATCTACAACACACCGTGTGCCCTCAGGCCCCCTCCTCCACCACTACCACATATCTACAACACACCGTGTGCCCTCAGGCCCCTCCTCCACCACTTACCACATATCTACAACACACTGTGTGCCCTCAGGCCCCCTCCTCCACCACTACCACATATCTACAACACACTGTGTGCCCTCAGGCCCCTCCTCCACCACTACCACATATCTACAACACACTGTGTGCCCTCAGGCCCCTCCTCCACCACTACCACATATCTACAACACACCGTGTGCCCTCAGGCCCCTCCTCCACCACTACCACATATCTACAACAGACTGTGTGCCCTCAGGCCCCTCCTCCACCACTACCACATATCTACAACACACGTGTGCCCTCAGGCCCCTCCTCCACCACTACCACATATCTACAACAGACTGTGTGCCCTCAGGCCCCTCCTCCACCACTACCACATATCTACAACAGACAGTGTGCCCTCAGGCCCCTCCTCCACCACTACCACATATCTACAACACACTGTGTGCCCTCAGGCCCCTCCTCCACCACTACCACATATCTACAACAGACTGTGTGCCCTCAGGCCCCTCCTCCACCACTACCACATATCTACAACACACCGTGTGCCCTCAGGCCCCTCCTCCACCACTACCACATATCTACAACACACTGTGTGCCCTCAGGCCCCTCCTCCACCACTACCACATATCTACAACACACTGTGTGCCCTCAGGCCCCTCCTCCACCACTACCACATATCTACAACACACCGTGTGCCCTCAGGCCCCTCCTCCACCACTACCACATATCTACAACACACCGTGTGCCCTCAGGCCCCTCCTCCACCACTACCACATATCTACAACACACCGTGTGCCCTCAGGCCCCTCCTCCACCACTACCACATATCTACAACACACGTGTGCCCTCAGGCCCCTCCTCCACCACTACCACATATCTACAACACACCGTGTGCCCTCAGGCCCCTCCTCCACCACTACCACATATCTACAACACACCGTGTGCCCTCAGGCCCCTCCTCCACCACTACCACATATCTACAACACACTGTGTGCCCTCAGGCCCCTCCTCCACCACTACCACATATCTACAACACACTGTGTGCCCTCAGGCCCCTCCTCCACCACTACCACATATCTACAACACACTGTGTGCCCTCAGGCCCCTCCTCCACCACTACCACATATCTACAACACACCGTGTGCCCTCAGGCCCCTCCTCCACCACTACCACATATCTACAACACACTGTGTGCCCTCAGGCCCCTCCTCCACCACTACCACATATCTACAAACACACTGTGTGCCCTCAGGCCCCTCCTCCACCACTACCACATATCTACAACACACCGTGTGCCCTCAGGCCCCTCCTCCACCACTACCACATATCTACAACACACCGTGTGCCCTCAGGCCCCTCCTCCACCACTACCACATATCTACAACACACCGTGTGCCCTCAGGCCCCTCCTCCACCACTACCACATATCTACAACACACCGTGTGCCCTCAGGCCCCTCCTCCACCACTACCACATATCTACAACACACCGTGTGCCCTCAGGCCCCTCCTCCACCACCACTACCACATATCTACAACACACCGTGTGCCCTCAGGCCCCTCCTCCACCACCACTACCACATATCTACAACACACCGTGTGCCCTCAGGCCCCTCCTCCACCACTACCACATATCTACAACACACCGTGTGCCCTCAGGCCCCTCCTCCACCACTACCACATATCTACAACAGACCGTGTGCCCTCAGGCCCCTCCTCCACCACTACCACATATCTACAACACACTGTGTGCCCTCAGGCCCCTCCTCCACCACTACCACATACACACCAAAATCCATTTGTACATATGTGTGTAGTGCGTATGGTATTGTGTGTGTGTGTGTGTGTGTGTGTGTGTGTGTGTGTGTGTGTGTGTGGTGTGTGTGTGTGTGTGTGGTGTGTGTGGTGTGTGTGTGTGTGTGTGTGTGTGTGTGTGTGTGTGTGTGTGTGTGTGTGTGTCTGTTTTTGTGGTGCTTCACAGTCCCCGCTGTTCCATAAGGTGTTTTTTTGTCTGGGTTTTTTAAAATCTAATTGTACTGCTGCATCAGTTACTTGATGTGGAATAGAGTTCCATGTAGTCATGGCTCTATGTAGTACTGTGCACCTCCCATAGTCAGTTCTGGACTTGGGGGCTGTGAAGAGACCTCTGGTGGCATTTATTGTGGGGTATGCATGGGTGTCTGAGCTGTGTGCCAGTAGTTCAAACAGACACCTCGGTGCATTCAACATGTCAATACCTCATAAATACAAGTATTGATGAAGTCAATCTCTCCTCCACTTTGAGCCAGGAGAGATTGTCATGCATATTATTAATATTAGCTCTCTGTGTACATCCAAGGGCCAGCTGTGCTGCCCTGTTCTGAACCAATTGTAATTTTCCTAAGTCCTTTTTTGTGGCACCTGACCACACGACTGAACAGTAGTCACAGTGTGACAAAACTAGGGCCTGTAGAACCTGCCTTGTTGATGGTGTTGTTAAGAAGGTAGAAACTAGGGCCTGTAGGACTTGCCTTGTTGATAGTGTTGTTGAGAAGGTAGAAACTAGGGCCTGTAGGACCTGCCTTGTTGATAGTGCTGTTAAGAAGGTAGAAACTAGGGCCTGTAGGACCTGCCTTGTTGATAGTGCTGTTAAGAAGGTAGAAACTAGGGCCTGTACGACCTGCCTTGTTGATAGTGCTGTTACGAAGGTAGAAACTAGGGCCTGTAGGACCTGCCTTGTTGATAGTGCTGTTAAGAAGGTAGAAACTAGGGCCTGTAGGACCTGCCTTGTTGATAGTGCTGTTAAGAAGGTAGAAACTAGGGCCTGTAGGACCTGCCTTGTTGATAGTGCTGTTAAGAAGGTAGAAACTAGGGCCTGTAGGACCTGCCTTGTTGATAGTGCTGTTAAGAAGGTAGAACCTAGGGCCTGTAGGACCTGCCTTGTTGATAGTGCTGTTAAGAAGGTAGAAACTAGGGCCTGTAGGACCTGCCTTGTTGATAGTGCTGTTAAGAAGGTAGAAACTAGGGCCTGTAGGACCTGCCTTGTTGATAGTGTTGTTAAGAAGGTAGAACCTAGGGCCTGTAGGACCTGCCTTGTTGATAGTGCTGTTAAGAAGGTAGAAACTAGGGCCTGTAGGACCTGCCTTGTTGATAGTGTTGTTAAGAAGGTAGAACCTAGGGCCTGTAGGACCTGCCTTGTTGATAGTGCTGTTAAGAAGGTAGAAACTAGGGCCTGTAGGACCTGCCTGGTTGAAAGTGTTGTTAAGAAGGTAGAAACTAGGACCTGTAGGACCTGCCTTGTTGATAGTGCTGTTAAGAAGGTAGAAACTAGGGCCTGTAGGACCTGCCTTGTTGATAGTGTTGTTAAGAAGGTAGAAACTAGGGCCTGTAGGACCTGCCTGGTTGAAAGTGTTGTTAAGAAGGTAGAAACTAGGACCTGCCTGGTTGAAAGTGTTGTTAAGAAGGTAGAAACTAGGACCTGCCTGGTTGAAAGTGTTGTTAAGAAGGTAGAAACTAGGACCTGCCTGGTTGAAAGTGCTGTTAAGAAGGTAGAAACTAGGACCTGCCTGGTTGAAAGTGTTGTTAAGAAGGTAGAAACTAGGACCTGCCTGGTTGAAAGTGCTGTTAAGAAGGTAGAAACTAGGACCTGCCTGGTTGAAAGTGTTGTTAAGAAGGTAGAAACTAGGACCTGCCTTGTTGATAGTGTTGTTAAGAAGGTAGAAACTAGGACCTGCCTGGTTGAAAGTGCTGTTAAGAAGGTAGAAACTAGGACCTGCCTGGTTGAAAGTGCTGTTAAGAAGGTAGAAACTAGGACCTGCCTGGTTGAAAGTGTTGTTAAGAAGGTAGAAACTAGGGCCTGTAGGACCTGCCTTGTTGATAGTGCTGTTAAGAAGGTAGAAACTAGGACCTGCCTGGTTGAAAGTGTTGAGAAGGCAGAGCAGCGCTTTATTATGGACAGACTTCTCCCCATCTTAGCTACTGTTGTATCAACATGTTTTGAACATGACAGTTTACAATCCTGGGTAACTCCAAGCAGTTTAGTCACCTCAACTTGCTCATTTTTCACAAGATTTATTACAAGATTTAGTTGGGGTTTAGGGTTTAGTGAATGATTTGTTCCAAATAGAATGTTTTTAGTTTTATAAATATTTAGGACTAACTTATTCCTTGCCACCCACTCTGAAACTAACTGCAGCTCTTTGTTAAGTGTTGCAGTCATTTCAGTCGCTGTAGTAGCTGACATGTAATAGTGTTGCAGTCATTTCAGTCGCTGTAGTAGCTGACATGTAATAGTGTTGAGTCCTTCACATACATAAAAACTCTGGCTATACTCAAAGCCAGTGGCAATTCAATAGTAAAGATTGATCTTATTTTAGCTGTTGTTGCTATAATATGGACATAGTCTTCTACCAGATAGGGCTACCCCCCCCCCCCCCCCCTTGTTACAACACAACTGATTGGCTCAAACACATTAAGAAGGAAAGAAATTACACAAATTAATTTTTAAGAAGGCACACCTGTTAATTGAAATGCATTCCAGGTGACTACCTAATAAAGCTGGTTGAGAGAATGCCAAGAGCTGTCATCAAGGCAAAGGGTGGCTATTTGAAGAATTTTGATGATAAAATCTATTTGGATTTGTTTAACACTTTTTTTGGTTACTACATGATTCCATATGTATTATTTCATAGTTTTGATGTCTTCACTATTATTCTACAATGTAGAAAATAGTTTAAAAAATACAATTAAATACATTTGGAAAAAATCTTGAATCAAGTAGGTGTTCTAAAACTTTTGACTGGTAGTTAATATTTAAAAAATGTCAGAAGTGCTAGCAAGCTCCAGACCACCAGTAGCCATCACTGAGGCAAACAGTCAGGGACAGAGTTCTCTCTCTCTTTTCATCACACCTTCTTCTACACCCAGACTTCCTCTGGCCCTCGATGAGCATTATGGAATGCAGATCCTGCTACAAAGAGACTAGATACCTAAAGATGTACACGTTGTCTGTTTATTAACACTCCTCAGTTCTCCTTCTTTATTTCCTGTTTCTAAATGCAGATCCTGCTACAAAGAGACTAGATACCTAAAGATGTACACGTTGTCTGTTTATTAACGCTCCTCAGTTCTCCTTCTTTATTTCCTGTTTCTAAATGCAGATCCTGCTACAAAGAGACTAGATACCTAAAGATGTACACGTTGTCTGTTTATTAACGCTCCTCAGTTCTCCTTCTTTATTTCCTGTTTCTAAATGCAGATCCTGCTACAAAGAGACTAGATACCTAAAGATGTACACGTTGTCTGTTTATTAACACTCCTCAGTTCTCCTACTCTATTTCCTGTTTCTAAATGGTCAGTGGGAGGGAGGTGACTAACAGTAATGGATTTCCTCCCCCACTCTCACTCCTCCACCCTCTACATCAACTGCTCCTTCATTTTAAATGTTGTTTTATTTATTTAAATCTGTCCGTCTCTCTTATTGTTGTTGACCGGGGATAGAAGGAGAGACAATGGAAAGGTGCTTGGAACTGTAAAGCTACAAAGCCTTGTCAATAATTCACAAACGGATGTTTTGTCATCTGTAGTACCTTTTAGTGTATTTGGGGTAGTTGTACCTAAGGTGTCTGAGTTTATACCCTCTATCATCCTGTACCACTGTAACATCGTTGTTGTACCTAAGGTGTCTGAGTTTATACCCTCTATCATCCTGTACCACTGTAACATCGTTGTTGTACCTAAGGTGTCTGAGTTTATACCCTCTATCATCCTGTACCACTGTAGCATCGTTGTTGTACCTAAGGTGTCTGAGTTTATACCCTCTATCATCCTGTACCACTGTAGCATCGTTGTTATAGCTAAGATGTCTGAGTTTATAATAGCTATCATCCTGTACCACTGTAACATCGTTGTTATAGCTAAGGTGTCTGAGTTTATACCCTCTATCATCCTGTACCACTGTAACATCGTTGTTATAGCTAAGGTGTCTGAGTTTATACCCTCTATCATCCTGTACCACTGTAACATCGTTGTTGTAGCTAAGGTGTCTGAGTTTATACCCTCTATCATCCTGTACCACTGTAGCATCGTTGTTATAGCTAAGATGTCTGAGTTTATACCCTCTATCATCCTGTACCACTGTAACATCGTTGTTGTACCTAAGATGTCTGCGTTTATAATAGCTATCATCCTGTACCACTGTAACATCGTTGTTATAGCTAAGATGTCTGCGTTTATAATAGCTATCATCCTGTACCACTGTAGCATCGTTGTTATAGCTAAGATGTCTGAGTTTATAATAGCTATCATCCTGTACCACTGTAACATCGTTGTTGTAGCTAAGATGTATGAGTTTATACCCACTTTCATCCTGTACCACTGTAACATCGTTGTTATAGCTAAGATGTCTGCGTTTATAATAGCTACCATCCTGTACCACTGTAACATCGTTGTTGTACCTAAGATGTCTGAGTTTATAATAGCTACCATCCTGTACCACTGTAACATCGTTGTTGTACCTAAGATGTCTGCGTTTATAATAGCTACCATCCTGTACCACTGTAACATCGTTGTTGTACCTAAGATGTCTGAGTTTATAATAGCTACCATCCTGTACCACTGTAACATCGTTGTTGTACCTAAGATGTCTGAGTTTATAATAGCTACCATCCTGTACCACTGTAACATCGTTGTTGTACCTAAGATGTCTGCGTTTATAATAGCTACCATCCTGTACCACTGTAACATCGTTGTTGTACCTAAGATGTCTGCGTTTATAATAGCTACCATCCTGTACCACTGTAACATCGTTGTTGTACCTAAGATGTCTGAGTTTATAATAGCTACCATCCTGTACCACTGTAACATCGTTGTTGTACCTAAGATGTCTGAGTTTATAATAGCTACCATCCTGTACCACTGTAACATCGTTGTTATAGCTAAGATGTCTGCGTTTATAATAGCTATCATCCTGTACCACTGTAACATCGTTGTTATAGCTAAGATGTATGAGTTTATACCAGCTTTCATCCTGTACCACTGTAACATCGTTGTTGTACCTAAGATGTCTGAGTTTATAATAGCTACCATCCTGTACCACTGTAACATCGTTGTTGTACCTAAGATGTCTGAGTTTATAATAGCTACCATCCTGTACCACTGTAACATCGTTGTTGTACCTAAGATGTCTGAGTTTATAATAGCTACCATCCTGTACCACTGTAACATCGTTGTTGTACCTAAGATGTCTGAGTTTATAATAGCTACCATCCTGTACCACTGTAACATCGTTGTTGTACCTAAGATGTCTGAGTTTATAATAGCTACCATCCTGTACCACTGTAACATCGTTGTTGTACCTAAGATGTCTGAGTTTATAATAGCTACCATCCTGTACCACTGTAACATCGTTGTTGTACCTAAGATGTCTGAGTTTATAATAGCTACCATCCTGTACCACTGTAACATCGTTGTTATACCTAAGATGTCTGCGTTTATAATAGCTACCATCCTGTACCACTGTAACATCGTTGTTGTACCTAAGATGTCTGAGTTTATAATAGCTACCGCAGTAACACCAATGTTTCTATCATTGCAATTCAGTTTATACAAAAGCAACACAAAAACTAATGTATGTTAAAAACAAATATGCAGATTTTTTTTTAAATATATCTGTTATTAATAAAAATATAAATGATAAAATGCTGATAAAATAATAATGGGTTATAATTACAAGGCGTACATATGATCAATAATGAGATTATATAATCATCGCCATCATGCATTGATTTCCCCCTCTCCTTCCCTCAGCTAGCTCTCTGTCAGCCAGCCAGGTTAATCACCATTAGGTATTGTTGTGTTCTACACTCCAGACAAGGCCCCAGTCTTTGTTTGCTTTAATGTTGGACCAGCCGAGGTTGTATTTGCTCATTCCACGAGCATCTCCCTGTGTAGCAGAGGGGCCATGAGCCCACAGCACACACACACACACCGCCACGGGAGGGAGGGGAGGGAGGGGAGGGAGGGGAGGGAGGGGAGGGAGGGGAGGGAGGGAGGCAGAGAGAGAGAGGGAGGGAGGGAGGCAGAGAGACAGAGGGAGGGAGGGGAGGGAGGGAGGCAGAGAGAGATAGAGGGAGGGAGGGAGGGAGGGAGGGAGGGAGGGAGGGAGGGAGGGAGGGAGGGAGGGAGGGAGGGAGGGAGGGAGGGAGGGAGGGAGGGAGGGAGGGAGGGAGGGAGGGAGGGAGGGAGGGCTGCCCTTAACTGGCACTGTTGACTCCATGCTAATAAGTTCATACAAATTTTCATTTCTGAGGCTTGCGATTGACATTTGCTTTTCTTAATTGCAGGCAGGAGCGTTTGAAAAAGCATCAACTCTCTAAAGACAGACAAGACTCCTCAAAGGGACTGACATTCATCAGCGAAGCCAATTATAGCAAATAATTCACCAAAAATTACAGTAAACAAATTTACTGTCTGTAGGTGAGAGGGAGGGAGGGAAGGAGGGACGGAGGGATGGACAGAAGGAAGGAAGGGTGGGTTGTGGTGGGGGGTTGTTGGGGGGCTGAAGGGAGGCAGGTGGGGGGGTTAGGGAGAAGAGGCTGGATGGGGGTGGGGGGTGGACTGGGCAGAGCAGAGGCACAGGAGGGGCTGGCTGGCAGCTGGGGCTTCAGACAGCCACACACACACACACACCGACTCGAATTTCGCAATGCTTCCCCCGTTGGTGCCTAGCGTGGAGACGGGAGAGACGGGGGCCGAGGCTGGGGGGGCCGGGGCTGGGGGGGGGGCCGGGGTTGCTCTAAACCGAGCCGTGCATGAGCCACCTCCATTCTGCCTGTGATTAGCATACATTTTCAATGCACATATAGAAGGGGGGGACATGTGTTCAATGGGGAGCATGGCGAACCAAATTACACAGACAGCGTTAGCCATCTAATGATATACGTGCACAATGCCCTCAAGCAGATGATGGAAATTGGAGAGAGCAGACGTACGCAGTCAGCCAGCGAGAGAGAGACGGACGGGCTGGAACAGGACCAGTCTGGTGAAGGATGTTCTGAATCCAAGTTCACCCAACATACAGGGATACCAGGCTAGGTAGGCTGTTCTGGAGCCAAGTTCACCCAACATACAGGGATACCAGGCTAGGTAGGCTGTTCTGGAGCCAAGTTCACCCAACATACAGGAATAGCAGGCTAGGTAGGCTGTTCTGGAGCCAAGTTCACCGAACAAACAAGGATACCAGGCTAGGTAGGCTGTTCTGAAGACAAGATCACCGAACATACAGGAATACCAGGCTAGGTAGGCTGTTCTGAAGACAAGATCACCGAACATACAGGAATACCAGGCTAGGTAGGCTGTTCTGAAGACAAGTTCACCCAACATACAGGGATACCAGGCTAGGTAGGCTGTTCTGAAGACAAGTTCACCCAACATACAGGAATAGCAGGCTAGGTAGGCTGTTCTGAAGACAATTTCACCCAACATACAGGAATAACAGGCTAGGTAGGCTGTTCTGAAGACAAGTTCACCCAACATACAGGAATAGCAAGCTAGGTAGGCTGTTCTGAAGACAATTTCACCCAACATACAGGAATACCAGGCTAGGTAGGCTGTTCTGAAGACAAGTTCACCCAACATACAGGAATACCAGGCTAGGTAGGCTGTTCTGAAGACAAGATCACCCAACATACAGGAATACCAGGCTAGGTAGGCTGTTCTGAAGACAAGATCACCCAACATACAGGAATACCAGGCTAGGTAGGCTGTTCTGAAGACAAGATCACCCAACATACAGGAATACCAGGCTAGGTAGGCTGTTCTGAAGACAAGTTCACCCAACATACAGGAATACCAGGCTAGGTAGGCTGTTCTGGAGCCAAGTTCACCCAACATACAGGATACCAGGCTAAGTAGGCTGTTCTGAAGACAAGTCCACCCAACATACAGGAATACCAGGCTAGGTAGGCTGTTCTGGAGCCAAGTTCACCCAACATACAGGAATACCAGGCTAGGTAGGCTGTTCTGAAGACAAGTTCACCCAACATACAGGAATACCAGGCTCGGTAGGCTGTTCTGAAGACAAGTTCACCCAACATACAGGAATACCAGGCTAGGTAGGCTGTTCTGAAGACAAGTTCACCCAACATACAGGAATACCAGGCTAGGTAGGCTGTTCTGGAGCCAAGTTCACCCAACATACAGGAATACCAGGCTAAGTAGGCTGTTCTGGAGCCAAGTTCACCCAACATACAGGAATACCAGGCTCGGTACAATTTATTCTAATTAGTCGGATTGTTTTTTTAATTTTGTAAATATTATTTAAAAATCATAAAGGACCTACATTTAGTATATAATATAATAAACAATATTCATCAAATGTTTTCCTCTACATTTTTATGTCAGTTGTGGGATAATGTATTGTATTGTTCACTAGCTAACGACTAGCTAACGACTAGCTAACATCTAGCTAACATCTAGGTAACGACTATCTAATGACTAACTAACGACTAGCTAACGACTACCTAACGACTAGCTAACGACTAGCTAACGACTAACTAACGACTAGCTAACGACTAACTAACGACTAGCTAACGTCTAGCTAATGACTAGCTAACAACTACCTAACGACTAGCTAACGTCTAGCTAACGACTAACACATCACTTCCTCCCTGCTTGCCAGCTCTCTTCTGATTTTTCTCATAATGCCAAGTCTTCTGGAAGCGGTTCGGCGCCTGCATGTGTCTTATCTCAACATCACTTGTCACACTCCAACGAATCTCTGGCTTTTTTGTGCTTCAAGTGGACAGTCAACAAGGAGCCAAGAGAGGCAGAGAGAGAGCGGAGAGAAATATTTGGTACAGACTACCCACTACCCACAACCTACCAGGCCTCCCGGCTCACCTCCCCACGTCCCCCTGTGTCTGGTGTTGACTACCCACAACCTACCAGGCCTCCCGGCTCACCTCCCCACCTCCCCACGTCCCCCTGTGTCTGGTGCTGACTACCCACAACCTACCAGGTCTCCTGGCTCACATCCCCACGTCTCCCTGTGTCTGGTGCTGACTACCCACAACCTACCAGGCCTCCCGGCTCACCTCCCCACCTCCCTGTGTTTACTGAACAGAGGCGTTGGGTTCGTACTTCTCTCTCTGCGTTCAGCTCCTGCCTCTCACCTCCCCACCTCTCTGTGTTTACTGAACAGAGGCGTTGGGTTCGTACTTCTCTCTGCGTTCAGCTCCTGCCTCTCACCTCCCCACCTCCCCCTGTGTTTACTGAACAGAGGCGTTGGGTTCGTACTTCTCTCTGCGTTCAGCTCCTGCCTCTCACCTCCCCACCTCCCCCTGTGTTTACTGAACAGAGGCGTTGGGTTCGTACTTCTCTCTCTGCGTTCAGCTCCTGCCTCTCACCTCCCCACCTCTCTGTGTTTACTGAACAGAGGCGTTGGGTTCGTACTTCTCTCTGCGTTCAGCTCCTGCCTCTCAGTGTGAAGCTCTAATCAGCACTCCTCTCTCCAAGGCAACATGGCACCGTGTTAGCGTACATCCCAAACGGCACTATGTAGCGCCCTACTTTTGACTAGGGCCTATGGGGTAGTAGTGTCCTTCATATGAAAATAGGGTGTCATTTTGGTACACAGACTCAGTCACCTTCCTCCTCATCCCTCCAGTATTGAGACACACCAACAGGTCTCATCTTGCCTGCTGTGCTGTACGTACTGAGGACTTCCTTTGTTCTGCCTGCTAAAAATGTCTTGTAATTGTGCCGGTGGTCTCCAGATGGCAGGTTGATACTGCTGCTGATGGGATTATACCTGTTTTACCTCTCCTAGGGCCATCTGCTCCTCTTTACTGGCTAAAGCCTTGCAGCCTGGATCCGTTTGTCTTTATTGCATCAGCCTAACAGTGTTACAGCCACTTGGCATGCAAATCAGATCCACGCTGCAGGGCCTCGAGGAGAGAGCCGGGGTCGCTGGGTACGACACACACACACACACACACACACACACGGTAGAGCGTAGACACAGACGAGGGTCGCTGAGACGCTCTTTTACACACCCCTTACTGACGACTACAGGCTCTTTTATGAACTGAGGAACACGTGGAGGTGAGAGTGTAAGGGGGGGGGGGGGGGGGATTACTATACCATCAACTGGAATACATTATATTCAGCTGGTGTTTGAAACGTAGATAATAGGTTGTATTAGGGAGACAGAATTGCAGATAAACAGAGTTAATAGGTATTCCTGTACAGACTTTGTAGCCAATCTACAGCATAGTTAACATGGACTATACATTAGGTCTGTCTGTCTGTCTGTCTGTGTCTGTCTGGTCTGGTCTGTCAGGTCTGTCTGTCTGTCTGTCTGTCTGTGTCTGTCTGTCTGGTCTGTCTGTCTGTCTGTGTCTGTCTGTCTGTCTGTCTGTCTGTCTGTCTGTCTGTCTGTCTGTCTGTCTGTCTGTCTGTCTGTCTGTCTGTCTGTCTGTCTGTCTGTCTGTCTGTCTGGTCTGGTCTGGTCTGGTCTGGTCTGTCTGTCTGTCTGTCTGTCTGGTCTGTCTGTCTGTCTGTCTGTCTGTCTGTCTGTCTGTCTGTCTGTCTGTCTGTCTGTCTGTCGGTCTCTCTAAAATGGGTAGACAATAAAATATCAGTGATATGAGATGTGACTGTGATATGAGACTGCGTTTCAAATGTTAGATACAGTATGTTTTATCATTAAATATACCATTCTACCCAGCCACGTCTGCCCTCTAACACAATCCACACACACTTCATAGATCTGTGTGGTCTTCACTCAATAACGGGAAGGTGGTGGAGATATACTCCAGATTAGGAGATGGGATCATCTGAACACCACCAGTACAAATCTAGATTCATAAGGACAGGAGCTCTGCTGCACATTGGGCCTTTTGATGAGATGACTCAGTGGTTGTTGGGTGGGTTGATCTAGTTGTTGGGTTGGGTGAGTAGGCTGTGCAGATGCCAGTTCCCCTGTCCCGCAGGACCCCCTCAGACAGGGGGAGACCCGCGGTAGAGTGTGGGGGGGCTCAACCTCTTTAATTGCTCCCCTAATTAAAGCTGGTTGCTAAGCAAAACACGCCTTCTATCCCGTGGATACGGAGAGAGAGAGAGGGAGACAAACAATACGTCACAGGCCGTAACGACTTCACAGCTTAGGGCTAACCATCAATTATTAGATTGTCTTTCTCTGCCCGTTTTGTCATTAGTAAAGAACCCCCCCCCCCCAAAAAAACCCCAGTCATTTCCTTCCCCTGCAGAGATCTGGGGGGGTTGATATAGTGCATTTCATTGATATAACTCCTTAGCTTTGCCTGTTGCATTATTAAAACACTTGTGTTATGATAGCGTGATGATAATCACTGCCTAATTAAGACAACAACACCCTCGTGCTATTAAAGGTTTGGGTAATATCATACTATACATACCAGCCACTTGTACTTGCCAGTGATAACTAGCTAATACGCCTTTGACAAGGTCCCGTTTCCCAGAGTGTTTGAACTGAACCGAGTCCAACAGGAAGGTCAGAAGGTTGAACTCTGTCCTTCCTGCATTTATATTTCCCAGACTTTGTTGCTCCGAATTTATTTTTCTCTCTTTTTTTCCCCTTTCTCTCTGCAGAGCAGCCAATCAGTCAGTCTTCTGATGTGGAGTCAGCTGGTTTCCTCATTGATGAGAACGACACCACAGTAGTGCTTTTATAAGGATCTAGCTACAGATCCCAGTAACAATAACCTGACCCCACACTACAGATCCCAGTAACAATAACCTGACCCCACACTACAGATCCCAGTAACAATAACCTGACCCCACACTACAGATCCCAGTAACAATAACCTGACCCCACACTACAGATCCCAGTAACAATAACCTGACCTCACACTACAGATCCCAGTAACAATAACCTGACCCCACACTACAGATCCCAGTAACAATAACCTGACCTCACACTACAGATCCCAGTAACAATAACCTGACCCCACACTACAGATCCCAGTAACAATAACCTGACCTCACACTACAGATCCCAGTAACAATAACCTGACCCCACACTACAGATCCCAGTAACAATAACCTGACCCCACACTACAGATCCCAGTAACAATAACCTGACCCCACACTACAGATCCCAGTAACAATAACCTGACCCCACACTACAGATCCCAGTAACAATAACCTGACCTCACACTACAGATCCCAGTAACAATAACCTGACCCCACACTACAGATCCCAGTAACAATAACCTGACCCCACACTACAGATCCCAGTAACAATAACCTGACCCCACACTACAGATCCCAGTAACAATAACCTGACCCCACACTACAGATCCCAGTAACAATAACCTGACCCCACACTACAGATCCCAGTAACAATAACCTGACCCCACACTACAGATCCCAGTAACAATAACCTGACCCCACACTACAGATCCCAGTAACAATAACCTGACCCCACACTACAGATCCCAGTAACAATAACCTGACCCCCACACTACAGATCCCAGTAACAATAACCTGACCCCACACTACAGATCCCAGTAACAATAACCTGACCCCACACTACAGATCCCAGTAACAATAACCTGACCCCACACTACAGATCCCAGTAACAATAACCTGACCCCCACACTACAGATCCCAGTAACAATAACCTGACCCCACACTACAGATCCCAGTAACAATACCTGACCCCACACTACAGATCCCAGTAACAATAACCTGACCCCACACTACAGATCCCAGTAACAATAACCTGACCCCACACTACAGATCCCAGTAACAATAACCTGACCCCACACTACAGATCCCAGTAACAATAACCTGACCCCACGCTACAGAACCCAGTAACAACAACCTGACCTCACACTACAGAACCCAGTAACAACAACCTGACCTCACACTACAGAACCCAGTAACAACAACCTGACCTCACACTACAGAACCCAGTAACAACAACCTGATCTCACCACCCATCAATTACAGATTTGAAGTTTTTTTTTTTTTAAGCCATTGAGCAAGAGCCCTGTGTGAATAGAGATCACTACATATTTCACACAGAGCAATAATAAGTATAATTATAATATAATATATAATATATGATATATATAATATAATATATGACTTTATGATATTGACCAGTGAAATACAATGAGGTGATGGAGAATTAGAGAAGTACGTTGTGATGTCATAAAGGGACAGATGCGATCTGAAGGAACTAAACCAGAAGGCTCTTTATCTCAGCAGCTACCAGAGGAGCTAAAGATTTTACCTTTATTTAACCAAGCAAGTCAGTTAAGAACAAATTCTTATTTTCAATGACGGCCTAGGAACAGTGGGTTAACTGCCTGTTCAGGGGCAGAACGACAGATTTGTACCTTGTCGGCTCGGGGGTTTGAACATGCAACCTTCCGGTTCCTAGTCCAACGCTCTAACCACTAGGCTACCCTGCCGCCTCTACGCTCTAACCACTAGGCTACCCTGCCGCCTCTACACTCTAACCACTAGGCTACCCTGCCGCCTCTACACTCTAACCACTAGACTACCCTGCCACCTCTACACTCTAACCACTAGACTACCCTGCCGCCTCTACACTCTAACCACTAGACTACCCTGCCGCCTCTACACTCTAACCACTAGACTACCCTGCCGCCTCTACACTCTAACCACTAGACTACCCTGCCACCTCTACACTCTAACCACTAGGCTACCTGCCGCCTCTACACTCTAACCACTAGGACTACCCTGCCGCCTCTACACTCTAACCACTAGACTACCCTGCCGCCTCTACACTCTAACCACTAGACTACCCTGCCGCCTCTACACTCTAACCACTAGACTACCCTGCCGCCTCTACACTCTAACCACTAGACTACCCTGCCGCCTCTACACTCTAACCACTAGACTACCCTGCCGCCTCTACACTCTAACCACTAGACTACCCTGCCGCCTCTACACTCTAACCACTAGACTACCCTGCCGCCTCTACACTCTAACCACTAGACTACCCTGCCGCCTCTACACTCTAACCACTAGACTACCCTGCCGCCTCTACACTCTAACCACTAGACTACCCTGCCGCCTCTACACTCTAACCACTAGACTACCCTGCCGCCTCTACACTCTAACCACTAGACTACCCTGCCGCCTCTACACTCTAACCACTAGACTACCCTGCCGCCTCTACACTCTAACCACTAGACTACCCTGCCGCCTCTACACTCTAACCACTAGACTACCCTGCCGCCTCTACACTCTAACCACTAGACTACCCTGCCGCCTCTACACTCTAACCACTAGACTACCCTGCCGCCTCTACACTCTAACCACTAGACTACACCTGCCGCCTCTACACTCTAACCACTAGACTACCCTGCCGCCTCTACACTCTAACCACTAGACTACCCTGCCGCCTCTACACTCTAACCACTAGACTACCCTGCCGCCTCTACACTCTAACCACTAGACTACCCTGCCACCTCTACATTCTAACCACTAGACTACCCTGCCACCTCTACACTCTAACCACTAGACTACCCTGCCACCTCTACACTCTAACCACTAGACTACCCTGCCGCCTCTACACTCTAACCACTAGACTACCCTGCCGCCTCTACACTCTAACCACTAGACTACCCTGCCACCTCTACACTCTAACCACTAGACTACCCTGCCGCCTCTACACTCTAACCACTAGACTACCCTGCCGCCTCTACACTCTAACCACTAGACTACCCTGCCACCTCTACACTCTAACCACTAGACTACCCTGCCGCCTCTACACTCTAACCAGTAGACTACCCTGCCGCCTCTACACTCTAACCACTAGACTACCCTGCCGCCTCTACACTCTAACCACTAGACTACCCTGCCGCCTCTACACTCTAACCACTAGACTACCCTGCCGCCTCTACACTCTAACCACTAGACTACCCTGCCACCTCTACACTCTAACCACTAGACTACCCTGCCACCTCTACACTCTAACCACTAGACTACCCTGCCGCCTCTACACTCTAACCACTAGACTACCCTGCCGCCTCTACACTCTAACCACTAGACTACCCTGCCGCCCCAAGATGACAAGCTACATGAGGAAAGAGAGATGGAACTAAAGAACTAACCCCCGCGACCACATTGTAGAATGTGCTCGTAGGGAAACTAGAGGCTATTTCTAAATAAAAGTATTGTAGAATGTGCTCATAGGGAAACTAGAGAGCATTTCAAAATAAAAGTAATGTAGAATGTGCTCGTAGGGAAACTAGAGGGTATTTCAAAATAAAAGTCATGTAGAATGTGCTCGTAGGGAAACTAGAGAGCATTTCAAAATAAAAGTCATGTAGAATGTGCCTACCATGATAGAGATAAGGAGGGTCCGTACCTTCAGAAGGGTCTAGACGTCGAGCCCTTCTGCCGTGCTTGGAGTTGTTATGGACAAACATGTTGTCTGAGACCGCCAGGACGTGACCGTCCACGTTGACCGTTGTTGATACAACAACCTGCAACAGGAGTGAAAGGGGGAGCCAGTCATTAAAACAGTCTGTCTATGTATCTGTGTCAGGAGCCAGGTCATGTCGGCCCGTGCTGCCACACTGTTAACATGAAGTGCTTTGTGACACTGTAAACTAGTGACAACTGAGCTGCCACCAACTCGAAGGAGAAGAAACCCCTTGACTTTGCTGGAGTTTATTTTAAACACTTGGGTTTCCATTCCAAATGCCATCCAACACAACAGACTGTAGCTGCACTACCTGTCATGGGTTCATGACATCACTATGGGATGTTCAGTCTTTCTGTTGTAACACTATATGCTATACCAAACAAGGCAAATGGGAGGAAGGCCTGTCTCAGGTCTACAGTAATATACAGGGCTGTGTTCATGACACAGCCAATGGGAGGAAGGCCTATCTCAGGTCTACAGTAATATACAGGGCTGTGTTCATGACACAGCCAATGGGAGGAAGGCCTGTCTCAGGTCTACAGTAATATACAGGGCTGTGTTCATGACACAGCCAATGGGAGGAAGGCCTGTCTCAGGTCTACAGTAATATACAGGGCTGTGTTCATGACACAGCCAATGGGAGGAAGGCCTGTCTCAGGTCTACAGTAATATACAGGGCTGTGTTCATGACACAGCCAATGGGAGGAAGGCCTATCTCAGGTCTACAGTAATATACAGGGCTGTGTTCATGACACAGCCAATGGGAGGAAGGCCTGTCTCAGGTCTACAGTAATATACAGGGCTGTGTTCATGACACAGCCAATGGGAGGAAGGCCTGTCTCAGGTCTACAGTAATATACAGGGCTGTGTTCATGACACAGCCAATGGGAGGAAGGCCTGTCTCAGGTCTACAGTAATATACAGGGCTGTGTTCATGACACAGCCAATGGGAGGAAGGCCTGTCTCAGGTCTACAGTAATATACAGGGCTGTGTTCATGACACAGCCAATGGGAGGAAGGCCTGTCTCAGGTCTACAGTAATATACAGGGTTCTGTTCATGACACAGCCAATGGGAGGAAGGCCTGTCTCAGGTCTACAGTAATATACAGGGCTGTGTTCATGACACAGCCAATGGGAGGAAGGCCTGTCTCAGGTCTACAGTAATATACAGGGCTGTGTTCATGACACAGCCAATGGGAGGAAGGCCTGTCTCAGGTCTACAGTAATATACAGGGCTGTGTTCATGACACAGCCAATGGGAGGAAGGCCTTATTTATTTTTTCATGATGTAAGGAAATGTATGTAAACAGTCATGGACGACCTGACCTGACCTGACCTGACCCGACCTGACCTGACCTGACCTGACCTGACCTGACCTGACCTGACCTGACCCGACCTGACCCGACCTGACCTGACCTGACCTGACCCGACCTGACCTGACCTGACCCGACCCCAGTAAGACATGTTCATTATAGTTTTAAAACATATATATATTGAATGTGGGACTCATGAACTATATATATGAGTGCCACATTGAAATATAACATACTGGTACGTCTTCTCTTGTCTGTTTAACATGCTAATATTAGACTCTCCTCATTGTTCGTCTACAGTAAGATACACGAGTTGGACAGGGGATCACCCAGGGGCCTTAGAAGGATGACTCGGCCACTGTACTGTAGTCTAGTTGGACAGGGGATCACCCAGGGGCCTTAGAAAGATGACTCAGCCACTGTACTGTACTGTAGTCTAGTTGGACAGGGGATCACCCAGGGGCCTTAGAAAGATGACTCATCCACTGTACTGTACTGTAGTCTAGTAGGACAGGGGATCACCCAGGGGCCTTAGAAAGATGACTCAGCCACTGTACTGTACTGTAGTCTAGTTGGACAGGGGATCACCCAGGGGCCTTAGAAGGATGACTCGGCCACTGTACTGTACTGTAGTCTAGTTGGACAGGGGATCACCCAGGGGCCTTAGAAGGATGACTCATCCACTGTACTGTACTGTAGTCTAGTTGGACAGGGGATCACCCAGGGGCCTTAGAAGGATGACTCATCCACTGTACTGTACTGTAGTCTAGTAGGACAGGGGATCACCCAGGGGCCTTAGAAGGATGACTCGGCCACTGTACTGTACTGTAGTCTAGTTGGACAGGGGATCACCCAGGGGCCTTAGAAAGATGACTCATCCACTGTACTGTACTGTAGTCTAGTAGGACAGGGGATCACCCAGGGGCCTTAGAAAGATGACTCAGCCACTGTACTGTAGTCTAGTTGGACAGGGGATCACCCAGGGGCCTTATAAAGATGACTCAGCCACTGTACTGTAGTCTAGTTGGACAGGGGACCACCCAGGGGCCTTATAAAGATGACTCAGCCACTGTACTGTACTGTATTCTAGTTGGACAGGGATCACCCAGGGGCCTTAGAAGGATGACTCGGCCACTGTACTGTACTGTAGTCTAGTTGGACAGGGGATCACCCAGGGGCATTAGAAAGATGACTCATCCACTGTACTGTACTGTAGTCTAGTAGGACAGGGGATCACCCAGGGGCTTTAGAAAGATGACTCATCCACTGTACTGTACTGTAGTCTAGTAGGACAGGGGATCACCCAGGGGCCTTAGAAAGATGACTCAACCACTGTACTGTACTGTAGTCTAGTTGGATAGGGGATCACCCAGGGGCCTTATAAAGATGACTCAGCCACTGTACTGTAGTCTAGTTGGACAGGGGACCACCCAGGGGCCTTATAAAGATGACTCAACCACTGTACTGTACTGTATTCTAGTTGGACAGGGGATCACCCAGGGGCCTTATAAAGATGACTCAGTCACTGTACTGTAGTCTAGTTGGACAGGGGATCACCCAGGGGTCTTATTAAGATGACTCATCCACTGTACTGTGGTCTTCCTGGGTTTAATTTGACTTCCCCACCATTCAGTGATCCAGATAACTCTGCAGAGGGCTGAGAACGAACCACTCCGCACCTTCTGAACAATGAAGGGAAACACAATTCATGCGAAATACGAGGTCCTGAACTCCAGCCTCCATCGTTTCTGTTC
Source organism: Oncorhynchus kisutch (assembly GCF_002021735.2). Classification (NCBI taxonomy): domain Eukaryota; kingdom Metazoa; phylum Chordata; class Actinopteri; order Salmoniformes; family Salmonidae; genus Oncorhynchus; species Oncorhynchus kisutch. The sequence goes on along the minus strand of NW_022261981.1, from coordinate 8,085,828 downwards.
CTAAGAAAACGGTTAAGGGAAAAGGCAGTTGCTTCTCTCCCTCCCCCCCCCCCCCCTCTCTCTCTCGTCTTCTCTCCCTCTCCTCTCTCTCTCGGGTCTCTCTCTCTCTCTTTCTCCCCCTAACTCCTCTCTCTCTCTCTCTCCTCTCTCCTCCTCGTCTCTCTCTCTCTCTCTCTCCTCATCCCTCTCTCTGTCTCTCTCTCCCTCTCTCTCTCCCTCTCTCCCCACCAGTCCCCCTGCTCTCTCTCTCTCCCCCTCTCCCTCTCCTCCTCTTCCCTCTCCTCTCTCTCTCTTCTCTCTCTCTCTCTCTCTCTCTCTCCCCCCTCCCCCCCCCCCTTCTCTCTCTCCTCTCTCTGTCCTCTTTAGTTTCCGTGGTGGGTACAACGTCCCTGTAGGTTTCATGGTATTAAAACAATACGACACACCAATCAGAGGAAGGAGTCTGTCTTCGCACCTTGAAGTAGCTAAACAAACCAGAGTCGTTATATAACCACTTCCCACCAGCGATTGACTGGCTTTCTCACATCATTAATGTCCTGGCTGTAGCTGAGTATTTACAGGATACGTGTTTATGTGCTTCCCTGAAGCAGAAACTGTCTATGAGTAAACAACTAGTTACATTAAAAGGAAGCCTCTTTATTTAAAACGAACACACATTATAGCTTTCTTTACAAATTTCTTTCTTGTTTTTCTAACTTCCTGTGTGTGGTCATCTACTCTCACAGTGGAATAAATAAAGACTATAATATAAAGTAACGCACATTAAAAACAGTATAGATATCTTTAAAAAGACTCTAAACTAACACACATTAAAAAATGTTATAGCTATCTTTTAAAAATAATCAACACTAAAGCATATTAAAAACATCGATATATTTGTCTGTTTTGTGCCTTCGTCATAGTGTGGAGGTTCTCTGGAAATGAAATAATCCGTGATGTAGTGTGTAGTTAGAAAGGACATAAACAGTTGAGAGGCCTCTTTTAACTCATAATAAACATTGCAGTTTAATATTTTCTCTCTCTTCCAAAGTAAGTGTGGATGTTGCCTCTCAAAAATAGGATTTAAAAAAAAGGCACATCTTGTTTTGCTTCAAACACGTCATTTACCCTTTGCTATGACAGGGATGGCTGTTTTGTCAAAACAACACATTGCATTTACAAGTGTGAACGCGTCGATACAAATATCTATATGTTTGTCATTTTGGAGTGGGTGTATGTATTACCTGCCCCTCATCTCTCTCCTCCTCTTCCTCTCTCCTCCTCTTCCTCTCTCTCCTCCTCCTCTCTCCCTCTCTTCCTCTCTCCCTCCTCTCCCCCTCTCCCTCCTCTTCCTCTCTCCCTCCTCTTCCTCTCTCCCTCCTCCTCCTCTCTCCCTCCTCCTACTCTCTCCCTCCTCTTCCTCTCTCCCTCCTCCTCCTCTCTCCCTCCTCCTCCTCTCTCCCTCCTCTCCTCTCTCCCTCCTCTCCCTCTCTCCCTCCTCTTCCTCTCTCCCTCCCCTCCTCTCTCCCTCCTCTTCCTCTCTCCCTCCTCCTCCTCTCTCCCTCCTCTTCCTCTCTCCCTCCTCTCCCTCTCTCCCTCCTCTTCCTCTCTCCCTCCTCTTCCTCTCTTCCTCTCTCCCTCCCTCCTCCTCTCTCCCTCCTCTTCCTCTCTCCCTCCTCTCCCTCTCTCCCTCCTCTTCCTCTCTCCCTCCTCCTCCTCTCTCCCTCCTCCTCCTCTCTCCCTCCTCCTCCTCTCTCCCTCCTCTCCCTCTCTCCCTCCTCCTCTCTCCTCCCCCTCTCCCTCTCCCTTCTCCTCCTCTCTCCTCCTCCTACTCTCTCCCTCCTCTTCCTCTCTCCCTCCTCCTCCTCTCTCCCTCCTCTTCCTCTCTCCCTCCTCCTCCTCTCTCCCTCCTCTTCCTCTCTCCCTCCTCTCCCTCTCTCCCTCCTCTTCCTCTCTCCCTCCTCTTCCTCTCTCCCTCCCTCCTCCTCTCTCCTCCTCTTCCTCTCTCCCTCCTCTCCCTCTCTCCCTCCTCTTCCTCTCTCCCTCCTCCTCCTCTCTCCCTCCTCCTCCTCTCTCCCTCCTCTTCCTCTCTCCCTCCTCCTCCGCTCTCCCTGTTGAATGAATGAATGAAAGCATTGTCCTCTTTTTGGGTTCCTTTTCCCTCCTCAAGTGGTTTTGCCGGGAGATGAGTTCTTCTAGGCTTTAGCTACGGTTCCTCTGTCGCTTTAAGGAGAACCTCATGGAAGCGGACTCTGTCCAGTTGTCTATCTGCCATTAACAGTCTGTCAGCCACCCGCCTTACTGCCCCCTGCCCTCTCTTCACCCTAACAGGCACCATTCACATTGATCTGTTGATATTCATATTGATCTGTTGATATTCATATTGATCTGTTGAATATTCACATTGATCTGTTGATATTCACATTGATCTGTTGATATTCATATTGATCTGTTGATATTCATATTGATTCTGTTGATATTCACATTGATCTGTTGATATTCACATTGATCTGTTGATATTCATATTGATATTCACATTGATCTGTTGATATTCATATTGATCTGTTGATATGCAAATTGATCTGTTGATATTCATATTGATATTCATATTGATCTGTTGATATTCGCATTGATCTGTTGATATTCATATTGATCTGTTGATATTCATATTGATCTGTTGATATTCATATTGATATTCAAATTGATCTGTTGATATTCACACTGATTTTCATATTGATCTGTTGATATTCATATTGATATTCATATTGATCTGTTGATATTCATATTGATCTGTTGATATTCATATTGATCTGTTGATATTCATATTGATCTGTTGATATTCATATTGATATTCACATTGATCTGTTGATATTCATATTGATCTGTTGATATTCACATTGATCTGTCGATATTCATATTGATCTTTTGATATTCATATTGATATTCACATTGATCTGTTGATATTCATATCGATATTCATATTGATATTCACATTGAACTGTTGATATTCATATCGATATTCATATTGATATT